>NC_081406.1:170259860-170444860 GCF_030272615.1 Cryptomeria japonica | reverse complement strand
TCCCCTAACCCAAAGCGTGTTACCATAGATTCCTTTCCAAGTCAAGAGAAAATTTTAACATCTAATTCATCTAATGATACTCTTCCATGTCAAGCTAAAGGTGTCGCATTCACTTCGTCTCACAATAAAAATAAAGACATCCCTCCAACGCCATCAAATTATCCCACTACAAATCATGACCCAAATACACTTTCCATCCAATTCCATGGCCCCTTTTCTTATTAGGATCAATATGTCGCTCCCATCCAATCCAATGATATTCCTCCACCTCAAAATACTTTCTTTTCTAACCCATCATATCACCACCTTCCATCTCAAGATCCGAATCCATGTCATAATCTCCTTCCTTATAAACATTGAGATGTAATGACAATCCTCCATCCCAACAACAAATCGTCCTTTCCATCACATCTACTGATATTATTCCACATAAAGATCAAGATATCCCCACTCCACCACATGATCATATTCCATGTCGAGATCAAAACATCCATTCATCCCCATACCATAATCGCAATCCTCGTCTTGATGCTTGCTCCTCATCATCCCTCTCCAAGTAAACATCAAAGTATCCCTTCATCTCCATGTCATTATCCCAATCCCCTGCAAGCGATCCATGAATCTCAAATCCACCGAATGGTGGCCTCCAGAATAAAACAGCTAAATCAAAAAGACCACAAAAGTCCATAAAGAAAACAAAAAATTTAACGTGCACTATCGCATTGATAAATTTATGTCTTCCCCGCCACCCCACAAGCTAAAATTTGTTGACATCACTAACTGTGTGGTAGCAAGGGGAACTACAAGCCATTAACTCTTCAACATTAATTATTTTGTTTAACCTACCTACTCTGTCACGAGAGCAAATATCCTATAGCACTATCCCTTACAAGAGTGGGGGCAGTTGGTCCTCTCTTTACTAAAACTAAAGTCTCAAGCGCATGAGCACCATAGCTCCTGTGGCAGTTTCGGTCGTAAAGTTCATAAACAAGCCTTGTGAGGCTAAGACCACACTACAGGGATACGAAGAGTTTTGTTTTCTAATAAGGTTTGCTAACGATGAAGAAATGCATGCAAATGCTAAGACAAAGATACAAAATATTGTTTTTTTTGTTTGAAAAAAAAAAAAATTCTAGATCTTAAATGTATGCAATGAACTAAATGATGTAAAAAGAAAATTGGCTTCACAAAGACTTCACCAAAATGTAATGGAGGAAGCTCGCTACCTCAAGGATGATCAATCCTAGAGAACAAATTGACCCTCCAATGCCTCACTTAAATTGTCGCTAAGGGTGAGCTAGCAGACGAAAAATGTGAAACTAAACTAACGGACATCAAATGCGACTCCTAGACGACTCTGTTAACCCTTTGTCCTGAGTACGAGATCACCGATTTGGGACACCAATGCGGCGCGTTGTTGTCCTATATGGGAGAGGTACAAAGACCGTACAAAATGTCACAGATGCAACTATATTATTGAATAAGCTCAAAAAATAACAAAAACTAATCTACTAGCATGAAGTACGAAGTGCTAGCATTAAATAAAGAAACGAGTAAGATAAACTCACAACAGGTCCACTATTCAAGTCTTCTGCAAAATGATAAATTTCTCACCACTACAAACCTAAACACAAATGAGAAAGGAAAAGGTTGGGGGTTGTGTTTTGGAGTCTGCCTCAATTAGACCCCCGTTTCGGTGTTTCTGCCTGCACATACAACCCAAATAGTAGAAACAAGGCAAATTAAAATGATAGAGATGAAACAATTACGATTAAGATAATAAATAGATTGAAAATAAGAGATATTAGATGTACAAATGAATCAAGAAGAGTAAGAAAACCTCCCCCTAATACTTGTGAAGATGGAACAGTGAGCTCTTCCAAAGTTTTCAATAATGGTCGTCCTATGATATCAAATGAGTATCACCCAAGAAGATTTCTCAAAGCTCAACCCTGCAAGAATTGATCAAAATGCCAAAAAGATCCCTCACAATACCTGTTAGAAATAATATACCATTGAGATAGGGGTGAATCAGTGGTTTCCAAAACTCTTTAACCTTTTGATCCTAAGAGAGATTACCAGTTACCAATCCTAATGCCAAGTTAACTTACCGGTAAGAGAAGGAAACATATCATAAATAAAGCACACAGCAATCGACATCACATGACATCAATAAATACGAGGAAAACCCAAGATGGTGAAAACCTCGGTGAGAAATGTTGTTGGAGTCTACTGCTCCAATCTAGCCTCACAATGAAACGCTTTAGTTACAACATTTAGGGCACCAACCCAAGGAGTACCACTCTTGTAGTTTATGGGCACCAACCCAAAGGAGCTACAACCCCTCTTGTTTATGGGCACCAACCCAAAGGAGCTACAACCCCTCTTGTTTATGGGCACCAACCCAAAGGAATTACAACCCCTACACCGAAAACCAACTCAGTGATTTACAATGAATAATTATCAAATATAAATGTAATAATCCGATTACAAGTGAGTCTTGTAACCACTGCATATTCTTCACCCTGCTGGTTTCACTTCTACTCTACCTTACCGGTTGTCTCCTCCTCTTTCTTCTGTCACTTTCTCTCTATTTTGTTCTCTGTTGGTTTATGTCCTCTCCTTCCTTCTTCTCACCTCCTCTCTTTGCTCAATTTCTCCTGTTGTTGCTCACTTGCCGACTCAATCTCTACCGGTTGTCCATTTGATAGACTCTACACTTGACTACCAGTTACTCAGCTTACTAGTTCCACCGTACTCTGCTCTACGCCTGCAGGATCTTCACTGCAAGCCACTCACGACCGCATCAATCTAAAATATCCTCTGGCTGGCTTGAACACCACCAATTCACTTCTGCACTTCTCCTCTCTTGCTGCTTGCAAGTTGCTTTACCCTTACCGGTTAAGCCTCTACTAAAACCTGTTGCCGGTTGTGTCCCTCCTACATACAGTCACAACTGTTCTTACCCTCCATAGAAGCCTAGTTGAGAATTTTTGGCTATCATCAATGATGGTGGTGGTGGTCGTGGTCGTGGTGGTATTGGTGGTGGTATTGGTGGTGATGATGATGATGGTGATGATGATGGTGATGATGATAATCATGATAATGATGGTAATGGTGATGATGATGGTGGTGATGATGATGGTGGTGAGGATGATGATTATGATGATGATGATGATGATGATGATGATGATGATGATGTCGATCATAATGTTGATGATAGTGATGATGAATATGTTGTTGATAATAGTGGTGGTGGTGGTGGTGATAATGAGGATGATGATGATGATGATGATGATGATGATGATGATGATGATGATGATGATGATGATGATGATGATGGTGGTGGTGGTGATGATGATGATGATAGTGGTGGTGGTGATGATGATGATAATAGTGGTGGTGGTAATGATAACGATGATGATGTTGGTGGTGGATGTGGTTTGGGTGGTGTTGGTGGTGGCGATGGTGGTGATTATGGTGGTGGATCAATGATGTCGATGATAATGTGAGGATTAAATGATGGTGACGATGATGATGACTAGGATAACGATGAGATGTTGATGATGATGATTTCTATAATGATAATGAAGGCCTTGAAAAGCTTCATACCATCAATGGTAGTAAATATTCTCTGAGCTTCCCCATTATCTAAATTCCATGTCATAATCTGCTTCCTTATCAACATCGAGATGTAATGGCAATCCTCCATCCCAAGAACAATTCATCCTTTCCATCCCATCTAATGATATTATTCCACATAAAGATCAAGATATCCCCACTCCACCACATGATCCTATTCCATGTCAAGATCAAAACATCCATTCATCCCCATACCATAATCCCAATCCTCGTCTTCATGCTTGCTCCTCATGATCCATCTCCAAGTAAACATCAAAGTAGCCCTTCATCTCCATGTCATGAACCCAATCCTTTGCAAGCGATCCATGAATCTCAAATCTGCCGAATGGTGGCCTCTAGAATAAAACAGCTAAATCAAAAAGGCCACAAAAGTCCATAAAGAAAACTAAAAAATCTAAAAAATCTAAAAAATCTAAAAAATCTACAAAAGCCTAAAACAAAAAATAAAAATAAAAAACAATGTGGATTTTCAGAAAACTCATAGAAGAAATTTCATCCAAAAAAAAATTCTGAATTGGCATTCAAACTTGCTAGTTCCAAAAAGTCCAAAGAGATATAAACATAATTCTCTCATCAAACTGTAAAGTCTTATAACTGACATTACATATACCCTTGCAAATCACTGTATTTCTACTTCTTTTGCTTCTGGACTCTTGTTGCAATAGAGATCCTCCTCCTTTGCCAATTGGTTTTCTTTCTCTTTTCTCAACACCTTGTGATTTTAGAGGTCCTCATCCATGAAAAACTATTATGACTCTTTGCCGCATTCATACCACCTCCTATTGCACCTACACATATATCTCTAAAAACATAAATAAAGTTAAGGGAACAAAAATCTCCCAAAAAGTCCTTCCTCCTCCACATTATGCCATTTAGACATCCTTTCCATTACATATTTCATGTTGTGCCCTTCGTTTCAAAGCTCTCTATCTCTATTGTAGCTTCCTCTTTAACGTGCACTACCGCATTGATAAATTTATGTCTTCCCCGCCATCCCGCATGCTAACATTTGTTGACATCACTAACTGTGCGGTAGGAAGGGGAACTACAAGCCATTAACTCTTCAACATTAATTATTTTGTTTAACCTACCCGCTCTGTCACAGGAGCAACTATCCTACCACTATCCCTTGCAAGAGTAGGGGGAAGTCGGTCCTCTCTTTACAAAAACTAAAGCCTCGAGCGCATGAGCACTATAGCTCCTGTGGCAGTTTTGGTCATAAAGCTCATAAACAAGCCTTGTGACGCTAAGACCACACTACAGGGACACGAAGAGTTTTGTTTTCTAATAAGGTTTGCTAAAGATGAAGAAATGCATGCAAATGCTAATACAAACATGCAAAATATTGTTTTTTTTGTTTTAAAAAAAAATAAAAAAATTCTAGATTTTAAATTTATCAAGGATGCTACCTCAAGGATGATCAATCCTAGAGAACAAATTGGCCCTCCAGTACATCACTTAAATTGGCGCTAAGGGTGAGCCAACGGACTAAAAAAGTGAAACTAAACTAATGGACTGCAAATGAGACTCTTGGACGATTCTAGATCTTAAATGTATGCAATGAACTAAATGATGCAAAAAGAAAATTGGCTTCACAACGGGTTCACCGAAATGTAATGGAGGAAATTCGCTACCTCAAGGATGATCGATCCTAGAGAAAAAATTGACCCTCCAATACCTCACTTAAATTGGCGCTAAGAGTGAGCTAGCAGACGAAAAATGAGAAACTAAACTAAACTAACAGAGCTAGAGAACGAAAGACATCATAAAACAAGCACACACAAATGGACATCACATGACATCGGTATATACAAGGAAAACCCAAGATGGGGAAAACCTTGGTGAGAAATGTTGTTGGAGTCTACTGCTCCAATCGAGCCTCATAATGAAACGCTTCGGTTACAATATTTAGGGCACCAACCCAAGGAGTACCACTCCTGCAGTTTATGGGCACCAACCCAAAGGAGCTACAACCCCTGTTGTTTATGGGCACCACCCAAAGGAGTTACAACCCCTACACCGAAAACAAACTCAGTGATCTACAATGAATCATTATCAAATACAAATGTAATAATCTTGTTAGAAGTGAGTCTTCTGACCACTACATATTCTTCACCCTGTCGGTTTTACTTCTACTCTACCTTACCAGTTGTCTCCTCCTCTTTCTTTTGTCACTTTGTCTCTATTTTGTTCTTTGTTAGTTTTATGTCCTCTCCTGCCTTCTTCTCACCTCCTCTCTCTGCTCACCTTCTGATGTTGTTGCTCACTTGCCAACTCAAGCTCTACCAGTTGTTCATCTGACAAACTTTGCACTTGACTACCAGTTACTCAGCTCACTGGTTCCACCGTACTCTGTTTTGCGCCTGCAAGATCTTCTCTACAACCCACTCACAACCGCATCAATCTAAGATATCCTTTGGCTAGCTTCAACACCACGAGTTCACTTCTTCACTTCTCCTCCCTTGTTGCTTGCAGGTTGCTTTAACCTTACCGGTTAAGCCTCTACTAAAACATGTTGCCAGTTGTGTCTCTCCTACATACATTCACAACTGTTCTTACCCTCCATACAAGCCTAGTTGAGAATTTTTGGCTATCATCAATGATGGTGGTGGTGGCGGTGGTGGTGGTGGTGGTGGTGGTGGCGGTGGTGATGGCTATGATGATGATGATGGTGATGAAGAGAATCATGATGACGATGGTAATGGTGATGATGATGGTGGTGATGATGATGGTAGTGATGATAATGATGATGATGATGGTGATCATAATAATGATGATGGTGGTGGTGGTGGTGGTGGTGGTTGACGACGATGGTGCCGACGATGACGATGAGGATGATGATGATGATGATGATGATGATGATGGTGGTGGTGGTAGTGGTGATGGTGATGGTGATGGTGATGATAGTTGTGGTGATGATGATGATAATGATAGTGGTGGTGGTAATGATGACGATGATGATGGTGGTGGTGGATTTCATCTTATGCATCAGCATCATCATCATGATGAAGATGATGATCATGAAGATGATGATGATGATGATGATGATGACGACGATGATGATGACGATGATGATGACAATGATGATCACGATGATGATGATGATGACGATCACGATCACGATGATGATCACAATGATAATGACGATGATGATGATGGTGTTGATGATGATGATGATGATGCTGATGGTGATGGTGATGATGATGGTGATGATCATAATGATGATGATGATGATAGTGGTGGTGATGATGATGATAATAATAGTGGTGGTGGTAATGATGACGATGATGGTGGTGGTGGATGTAGTTTGGGTGGTATTGACGGTGGTGATGGTGTTGATCATGGTGGTGTTGATAACAATGATGTCGACGATTATGTGAGGATACAATGATGGTGACGATGATGATGACTAGGATAACGATGAGATGTTGATGATGATGATTTGTATAATGATAATGAAGGCCTTGAAAAGCTTCATATCATCAATGCTAGTAAATATTCTCTGAGATTCCCCATTATCTAAATTCCATTTCCTATAATCCTCCATGTTATAATGCTAAAAATCACTCAATCCATCATCCTAATCCTCCAATCTATAATGCTAATCCTTAACTTAATCCCCCAATCCATAATCCTAATACTCCAATCCTTAATCCTAATCCCCCAATCCATGATATCAATCCATTAGGAATCATAATCTTCCATAAAAGCCTAAAACTTTACTCCCGAATACAAATCATCCATTTAATCCTATTCATCCAAGCCATAATTCTAAACCTTAATATGATCCTAGTCCTCAAAAATATAAAATCCGTCCATCTAAATCCTATAAATCCACATCATCCCCATCCTCCAAGTCCATTCTTCATGAAATTGACCAAGGGCTATTAGCAAACGCTACTGAATCCCCACTTCTAAACAACGTTGTTCATTCTCCCCTTCCCATACATAGACCTCCATTGTCACTAAACGAAGACAAAACCAAATAACCAAAACATCATGAATTTCCTATCCCTCCATCCACCCAACCAAAGGATTCTGTCAACCATTCATCCCCAACCATACTATCCATACCAAGTAAATTGAAACCCCTTCATTAGAAACTATAAGACTTCTAGCAAGAAAATAGAGAAATGAGCATTATATTCTTCAAACTATAAGAATCTTCCAAGAAAATAGAGAAATGATCATGAAATTGTTCGCAAATCATGAGGCCAAATTAATCATCCAAAAACCCCACAACATCTAACTCCATGTGGGCATGTCATCCTCTAACGTCTTGCAGGTACTACACTTTCACAAAAGAAATGACCTCAATCCATTAAATTTTGGACAAGTCCAAATTTGCCAATCCCCTAACCCAAAGCGTGTTAGCATAGATCCCCTTCCAAGTCAAGAGAAAAATTTAACATCTACTTCATCCAATGATACTCTTCCATGTCAAGATAAAGGTGTCCCATTCACTCCATCTCACAATAAAAATAAAGGCATCCCTCCAACGCCATCAAATTATCCCACTACAAATCATGACCCAAATACCCTTTGCATCCAATTCCATGGTCCCTTTTCTTATTAGGATCAATATGTCGCTCTCATCCAATCCAATAATATTCCTCCACCTCAAAATACTTTCTTTTCTAACCCATCATATGACCACCTTCCATCTCAAGATCCAAATCCATGTCATAATCTCCTTCCTTATCAACATCGAGATGTAATGACAATCCTCCATCCCAAGAACAATTCATCCTTTCCATCCCATCTAATAATATTATTCCACATAAAGATCAAGATATCCCCACTCCACCACATGATCCTATTCCATGTCGAGATCAAAACATCCATTCATCCCCATATCATAATCCCAATCCTCGTCTTGATGCTTGCTCCTCATGATCCCTCTCCACCTAATATTTGTCCATACCAAACCACACCAAATCTTAGCCTATCCTAAGCCATTTATTAAATAGATATTCATTATTTTCCTAACTGATTATTAATATATATTTAAATAGATACTATTATTTATTCAATTGTATTTTTCATTACTTAATACCATTAACTAGACAAATATTTATTATTTATTTAATTAATTTCACAATTCACTTTTATCCCTTTATCCTTGCTCATTCCATCCTAGCCCATTAATGTGTCTGCACGGATTATAATCTAAATTCATAGTCATATGACAAATATCCCACCTTATTCCCTTCACATGTTTAACTAAAGCTCTATCCAGATTTATTGAATCTAGACACTTCTTAAAAATTAAACTACTATTGCATTCCATTTATTCATGTCATACCTAAATCTCTTTATCCTATCCATTCACATAAAAATGGTTCCCTGATGCACCTCATAACCATCATTTGAAAATTGTAACATGACTACAACTTTTACTCTAAACCAAAAATCCTCATTCAATCTTTACCATTCATTCATTAATCTATCCTAGCCATTGGTTGTGCCTCTTGGGAATTCTATAAAACAAAGGCATCTCAGCCTATTTATACATCTTTTTTCATCATAATGTTATGTTGTCCAATTTTCTATTTCCGTCTTCTTCCATACCTTATAATGCAATTATTTAATCTGATCTTCCTTTAATATATCCTCATCACATCATCATTCTATCTATTTCATCATTTATCATATCAATCTTATCATCATGCTATTGGTGTCATAAGAAGCTGCATTCAATCCATCAAAAGATCAAATTAAGTGCAGCTAGGGTGCACTATACTTTGTCTTAACCTAGCGACAATGAAGGATTTTACGTGAATGTATGGTGTGTATATATTTATCTTCAAACTGTCTAATCTTCATTTTATATTATTTTGACATTTTCCTGAATTTTGCTTGAATTATAATGCATATATTTTGTATTTGCAGTGCTTGGCTGCTAGAACACACTTCTTTTGTGTCATTTGTGAAAAATTAATAAAGAAATTAAATTTGTAACCATCATGGCACACTTCATGCATTTTCTATATTCCTCTTTTTCCTTTCTTTTTGTGTTTTTTAAGTTATTTAAATGTCAAAGTAAAGTAAAACTTGTAAGGAAGTTGTTGGCTGTGTACTTAACTCATCCTAATGCTTACCGACAGTCTAAACATGAGCTTATTCTGTGTTGTACTAATTGGTGAACCGGTACAATTTAAATGGCTCTAGTCTATGACAAAAACTGTCACAAAGAAATCAACATAAGTGAAGGACCCCAGGAGAGAAGTTCTTCCTTGATCTCACCATATCATTCATTGCCCTATCCTCCTTAAAAACGACATCTATATTTGATATTTTTAGACAACCTCAATCATACATCCCTGAAGGGAGGTTCGACATGGGCTGATTGAAAAATTTGTTAACTACCCCATTATGAACCACTCTTACCTTTTAACAGTATTGTATGAATTGTTAATTATTTGTGAAATGAATTTCTAATTCAACCATGTTTTATATATAGATTACTCCCCTGTTCGCTTCCTTCATGAATTGTATCTTAATATTCCTTTGTGGTTGTAACTGTCTATAAAATGATTATGCATTTGCCAATCTAGTCCTTTGTCAATCTGTTGCCAAATCTTCTAGTTGAACTTGATGCCAATTCTTTATCTAGAACTTCCGCTTTCTTTTACTGGACTTAGAACTTGATGAAGACATATTGTGGGGGATTTAATATTATAACCAAGTGCTACATCCTCTGCCAAATGTATTACAACTTCTAACTTCTTGACAAAAAGAAAGTTCAACCAACAAAATTCATATTGCATTAAAAATACTACATGGTTGGATCAATTTTTCCTTTAACCAGACAGTATTAGGTCAAGGAATGAAATAATCTACGAAAGACTACAATCCATGTACGTGGATGAACGACTTGGCTAATAAGTGAAGCAAAGAAAATTCACTAAAAACTGATGTCTATGGCAATAACCTAGATTAAAGTATTGCTACCAATTGTGTCAGCTTCCTTTTCACTAAAGACTGCATAAATCTTGTTTTGGATTGAATTTTTTGGTCAAGTAACCTTTTTTTCACATATATATGATTCGCAGCATTGCAAGTGCAGGATTCCTATTGGCAAAGCTTCAAGACTGCGTAAACCTTGTCTTGCATTGAATTTTTTGGTCAAGTAACCTTTGCTTATTATTTGATTTCCTTGACAGTGGAATTGAATGGCTCAGTTGTTTTCCACAGCCCACTACCACATTAGTATGCCTTGGCTTTGGTTAAAAAAAATCTTTTTTGAAAGGTGAGCAAATAAAAGCGATCAATCTCTTCTTGACCCACAGATGTATATGAACAGTGTAATTTATGTAAAATATAGGGCAGTACGGATCATACTGTTCATCAATCTCTCACTGATCGAGAGTTTTATTACCCTATTTTGGGAAACGAGTATTTCAGTAAGACAGCTTATCCTAATATCTTCTCTATTAGACCTATGTACTTGCCCCTACATAGAGGGACTATAATTAAGGTTACTGTTTTGTGTCTTATTTAATAGCCCATTTTTTAATCGAATCAATTAAATGATGCCGGACAGAGACTCTGCAGCATTGGAAGTACTAATTTTGTGCTGTTTTAATCAGCAGCTTTTTATGTCACAATCTGAACACTTCAGCATTTAATAAATCTAACCCATTCCCCTTTATATTTGTTTTTCCTTCACCTTGCTGTAGGGATCGCTGCCTTTGCAAATGCTCGGGATGTTACGATTTCAACTAGCTGCATGAAACAAAAAAAAATGAACAATAAGTGAATCATACCTTGTGGTTCTCATTTGGGATAGTTTTTACAGTGTTTGTATATAGTAAATCTTATTACGATATGATATTTTGGTTCCAATATCTTCTAAAATTTCCAAGTTGATTAGTTTGATAAAAGTCCCCAATCAAAGCATTCCATGAGATCACATTCCTTTGAGACCAAACAATCCACGTGCCTTGTGTATACTTCTGCAATTACCATATATCTACCGGGGCACTCACAACTACAACATCGGATGAAATTCTATTTTCTTTTATGCTTTGATGGATGCTCATGCCATGTTCTAAAGCTCCCATTTTGGCATAGGCTGAGAGGATGTTGGCAAAGTTTGTGGAGCCTGGCTTTACGCTTGCCAACTGCATTTTCTTATAAGTTTCTAAGTCCTTTTCAACAAAATCATTCTGTGGATAGCCTGCAATCATTGCAGTCCATGAGACCACATGCCTTTTCTATGTTTCTACATTTTGCATACATGGCGCCAGGGAACTTGCAACTACAACATCCAAGAAAAATCAACTTTCATTTATGTTTTGATGGATGCCTATACCCTGTTCTAAAGCTCTCATTTTGGCACACGATGGGAGCATAGTGAAAAAAGTTGAAGAACCTGGGTTTACACCTGCCAATTGCATTTGCTTACAAGATTCTAAGGAGTTTCCAAAGAATCCATTTTATGTGTATCCTAAAATCATCGCACTCCACAAGACCACATCTTTTTAAGGCATTTTATCAAACAGTTCAAGCACCTTTTGTGTGCTCCCACATTTTGAGCACATCTCTACCAAGGCATTTCTAACGATGACATTTGACAAAATCCCACATTGCATTATGGTTTTATGGATATCTATACCTAATTTTGAAGCACCCATTTTTGCACAGGGTGGAAGGATACTGGAAAAACTGGGGGAGACTGGTCTTACACCTGCCAATTGCATTCACTTAAAAATTTCTAAGGGCTTTTCAACAACAGCCGTTTTGTGCATATGCTGCAATCATTGCATACCATGAGACCATCTCTTTCAGGCATTGTGTCCAACAGTGCATGTGCCTTGCATACACATCCACATTTTGCATGCATGTTAATGTGTTAAATTTTGGTGATCAGATTAGATAGAAATAATTCAAACACAAATGCACTGATTTTACACAGCGAAAACCCTCCAACACGAGGGAGAAAAAACCCTGCTATAAATCTCTTATAATTAATGAAGTAAATGAATACAATATCGAACAATGAATCTATGGAACCATCTGAGGTAGTTAGAATTACAAGTCAATCTTCTCTATTGATTCCCACAGGACACCTACTAAAACCATAGATTTGAATTTCAGGTTTTTACTTAGATGCTTTCAATCCATGCAACCTGGAGTTTTGAGACAGAGGATTGCAGTAAATGAGTTCTTTTTAAGAAAAATGGAAAGAGATAATTATGCCCAAAGGTGAAAACTGAAAAGCAATATATGCAAGTACATGTACATAGAATATATATGTTAAAAAATATCTGAAACGTTATATATGCCACTAGATGCAAAGAAGCCAAGATGCAGCTACCGTATGAGCAAAGGAAAAGTATAATTAATATACAGGCTCCTCTGCACAAAACCCATGGGGTAATCTCTAATCTATTCCAAACTTTGTTGTCTTTCTTTAAACTTACTTTTAAAGGGGATTTGAGCATCACCATGTCTACCTTTAACAGCAAATCGTATGATCAAAATTTCCATGTGTTTACTTTATAATTGATTGGCTAACCTGAAAATCTTAGATCCAAGGAAGGGAACCACACATGATACACGTTTTGATTGGCATGGCCATTCAAACTCAACCTGAAAAATTAAACATCGGCTATATCATTACAGATCAGCACCTACCTTTCAAGGAAATAAATCAGACCAAACATGGCTCGCCTTTCTGTAGTTCAAGCTAATAAAAACTATACCAAAGCTCTTTAAAACATGTCAAATTGAAAGCATGTTAGCAAGCAATATAAACAAACAGTCTTAAGGAGGTGCACAAATTGAATGGCAAGCCACCCAAAATTAGTGCCAAACATGATGAAAAGGTGGCTAAAGCACTACTGAACCACATCTAAGTGATAAATACGGCTGAAATCTAAGTGAATTGCCTCCAAGTTCATAAAAGTGACAAAATGGTTATGAGTTCACACCCAACATAAAGAGCAATCAGTTATAAGTGTAATACATCTTCAGTGGCAAAGCCACCAGCAAACTCTGCCTAATCATGACCAAACAACAAATGTCATATAAAACTCCTCTGTAGCAAAGCCAATAATTGACTCTGCCCAATCAGTTATAGAGTGTAAAAAGCCTAAGCAATTTCCACCATTTCTTTAAAGCGATAAAAAAAATACTAAATCATGCAAGGAGGACTTACCACCTCCATGAAGGCAACTGATTTTGAATTTCATAAACAAGTCTTCCTCTGTTATTTTGAGCAGAATCATGGCACATTCATCTAATTTTTGTAGGCGTGTGAGGAAATTTCTGGCAACATGGTTGAAGCCTGAAGGGTTCCAAGGTTAGAAGCAACTAATGAAGGGGTTTCAGCAGCATAATTATGCAGTCCTATTCTTCTTGATCTTCTCTGCTGATATATGTCTACCAGATCAATTCCAATTAAAATATCTGACAAAAATCCCATTTCTATTATGCTTTGATGGATGTCCATACCCTGTTCTAGAATTCCCACTTTGGAAGAGGTCAGGACTATGTTAGAAAATGTGAACTTATCGCCTCGTGAAAAAACCCATGTCTTCTGCTCTGTGCAATAATCATATTCCACGAGATGTTGCCTGTTCTTCAATGTAGTCAAAGTCTTTTTAAGCATCCTCTGAACTTCGGCACTTAACATACATATAAATAAGCTTATTACGAAAAGTTGTGCATGTGAACAATGAAAGAATGGAATGTTTTCCCTTGTGATTCCACATTTTGAAGAATACAGGTCTGCATTAGTTGAAGATACGTAGAGTGGTCTTTAGGGGTGCGTGGTAAACAGAATTTAATCCATATGTTGCAATCTGCAGCTTGATTTTTGTTTCAATGATACTGGGTATCTACATTTTGAATTGAATTGCCCTTACAGAGTAATGGTTTGTGGAGTATGTCGGTTACACTAACAGGTGGGAGAAATTAGATTTTTCAGCATTTTCAAGCTTGAGGTTTCGAACACGCCAATTGGAAGTTGATTTCAAGCACAACATATAGCCGATCGGCTAACTAGTGATGAAAGAATTAACACAAACATAAGATGAAATAAACAGAAAAACCGTAGTTAATAGAATGAAAAGCAGTGAAGAAGCTCAGCTAATCTGAGGATCAAGTACCAAGAATACTATAGTTACACAATTTATTATGCACATAAGATAGACTAAACAAATCAGCCACAACATGCTATTGACGACTTTCATTGATCATGCACAGCTTCAAAATACACAAGCCAAAAATCTAAAAACATACTGAGGTGGAAGATTACCAGGAATAATCACTGCAACAACAAGCAAGTATGTTAGCACGGTCTCTAATGCACCTTTCCATTCAAGGATTGACTCAATAGATAATCTTTGCTTACTTTCAAGATTTTTGAAGTTCTCTCCATATTTGCTTCCATTGGGGTAGCAAAGATCAGAAGGGGAAATGCCATAAAAAATTTTATCAGTAGTGAGGGTAAAAGACATGCAACTTCTACATTGCATATATTTGAAATGAAATTTATGCAACAAATCTTGCAATTTGATTGGTGGAACAGTTAAACATTAATCAGTGTTTAAGTTTGGAGCCTTCCCAATAGTTCCCTGGCAGAAACTAATAATAGGCATATATCCTTCCATGCCCTATTGAATTTCTATAACTGTAAGTTTTCCTATTGGCAATGTTTACAAAGCGGCAATGAATAGGCTCAGAGCCAAGGAATTGGACCTACTCATAGTTACTTTTTCCTAATAATGGCTCCTTGTGGTATGAACACAAAAGTTATGAAAAGGGTATGTGAAATATATCTTGGCATAATATTTGTGTTGGTTGACAAAGCATGTTTTTCAAATAAGTAGACATCACCAGGCTAAGGTTTCTCTTAAGATTGATGTAAAAGCAAGTTATGTTCCATCACAATGTTTAAATTATGCCAAGATTCTATGAATCACCTATGTTCCATGAGAATGTTTATTTCTATGCCAGGATTCTATGAATTACCTACGATTTCTATGCCAGGATTCTATGAATTACCTATGTTCCATCACATTGTTCATTTTTATGCCAGGATTCTAAATTTCTATGAATCACCTACCCTGCTTATCTTGAACCCCCACACCTGATTTTATATAGAAGAACTATGATTCTTTAAAATCTGCAAGTTTATCATGTAGCCACATGCACAACAAAGCAAATAATATTGAAACTTGGTCTTGCACAAGTTTCTTGAGGGATCACAAATATATTATGGTGCTAAGTCATAACATTATTTGTAAGTTCTTTTTAAATAATATATTCTAAGGTTCAAAAGAATAATAAAAGTAAATGAGGTTATCGATCAAACATATTGTACAAAGCCCACTTTCAAAGTTTGGCCAAATTTGTAATTGTTCCCTGATTTCTTATCACTCTTTTTACTGTAAAATGCCTAATGGAATTTTCAAGACATGGCATTTCAAGAGGCATGCATCATGCCGTGGGTACTATTATCAAAATTCACATCCCTGACTTTCTGTAGTTCAAAGTGAGTAGTTTACATTTTTCTATTGAAAAGATAAAAACTGTTATACCATAACCTATGCTACCAGAGTTGAACATAGTCTAAACCTGAAAGGGTAAAATCAATCAGAAATTCCTGTCTCCAAGCCTTACAAACTTTAACTGCATGTGAATCTTTTTAAGAATCGAGTACCTTGTGTCTAATTAGTTAATGGTGAATCTTTCTTATCACTAAACTGCAATGCCTTTCGTCCTATTAAAGAGCCTCAATGTGGATATGAGTTGTATTTCTGGATGGCAAAAAAGACAAGAAAAGCAATGAAATGACAAGTAGAAATGAATGAGAGATAGCTTCTTCTCCTTTATTTACAAGTTCCTCTTCTTCATCATTTTCAGGTTTTCTGGATGGCAAAAAAGGCAAGTAATGCAATGACAAGTGAAAATGAATGAGAGATAGATTCTTCTCCTTTATTTACAAGTTCCTCTTCTTCATCATTTTGAGGTTTTCTTCTACAATAACCACCAAAGAAATTATCTCATTTGGGTGTCCATTTCATAGTTGCTCAAACATCTCTACTCTATTCATTACAAAAACTCACGTTCCTAGAGGCATAATACCATAAACAAAATGTACACACAACTCAAATCTAGAAGTGGAGAAAGTTACATAAGTAATGAACTTTGTTGCCAATCTTCAAAGGAACCCACAAAAAACTTGAGTAAGATAACAAAAACTAATTCCAGATTTCAGAATAGTAATTCAGAAAGGGAAGGAAAGGATCAAACACTAGTTAGAGATGAAACAATTACGATTAAGATAATAAATAGATTGAAAATAAGAGATTTTAGATGTACAAATGAATCAAGAAGATTTCTCAAAGCTCAAACCTGCAAGACTTGATCAAAATGCCAAAAAGATCCCTCAAAATACCTGTTGGAAACAATATGCCATTGAGAGGGCGGGTGAATCAGTGGTTTCCAAAACTCTTTAACCTTTTGATCCTAAGAGAGATTACCGGTTACCAATCCTAATGCCAAGTTAATTTACCGGTAAGAGAAGGAAAGATATAATAAAACAAGCACACACAAATGCACATCACCTGACATCAACATATATGAGGAAAAGATGGGGAAAACCTCGGTGAGAAATGTTGTTGGAGTCTACTACTCCAATCCAGCCTAACAATGAAACACTTTGGTTACAACATTTAGGGCACCAACCCAAGGAGTACCACTCATGCAGTTTATGAGCACCAACCCAAAGGAGCTACAACCCATGTTGTTTATGGGCATCAACACAAAGGAGTTACAACCCCTGCACCGAAAACCAACTCAATGATCTACAATGAATCATTATCAAATACAAATGTAATAACCCCTAATGCCAAGACTTCAACATCATCCATTTAATCCTATTCATCCCAGCCATAATTCTAAACCTTAATATGATCCTAGTCCTCAAAAATATAAAATCCCTCCATCTAAATCCTATAAATCCACATCATACCCATCCTCCAAGTTCCTTGTTCATGAAATTGACCAAGGGCTATTAGCAAACGCGACTAAATCCCCACTTCTAAACAAAGTTGTTCATTCTCCCCTTGCCATACATAGACCTCCATCCTCATTAAACCAAGGCAAAACCAAATCCCCAAAACCTCATGAATTTCCTATCCCTCCATCCACCCAACCAAAGGAGTCTATCGAGCATTCATCTGCAACCGCACTATTCATACCAAGTAAATTGCAACCCATTGATTAGAAACTACAAGACTTCTTCCAAGAAAATAAAGAAATGATCATAAAATTCTTTGAACTTATGAGAATCAATCTTCCACAACATTACAACCGTCGCAAATCATGCGACCAAATGCATGATCCAACAACCCCACATCATCTAACTCCATGTAGGCATGTCATCCTCTAACGCCTTGCAGGTACTACCCTTTCACAAAAGAAATGACTTCAATCCCTTAAATATTGGACAAGTCCAAATATGCCAATCCCCTAACCCAAAGCGTGTTAGCATAGATCCCCTTCCAAGTCAAGAGAAAATTTTAACATCTACTTCATCCAATGATACTCTTCCATGTCAAGATAAAGGTATCCCATTCACTACATCTCACAATAAAAATAAACACATCCCTCCAACGCCATTAAATTATCGCACTACAAATCATGACCCAAATACCCATTCCATCCAATTCCATAGTCCCTTTTCTTATTAGGATCAATATGTCACTCCCATCCAATCCAATGATATTCCTCCACCTCAAAATACTTTCTTTTCTAACCCATCATATGACCACCTTCCATCTCAAGATCCAAATCCATGTCATAATCTCCTTATCAACATCGAGATGTAATGACAATCCTCCATCCCAAGAACAATTCATCCTTTCCATCCCATTTAATGATATTATTCCACATAAAGATCAAGATAGCCCCACTCCACCACATGATCCTATTCCACGTCGAGATCAAAACATCCATTCATCCCCTACCATAATCCCAATCCTTGTCTTGATGCTTGCTCCTCATGATCCCTCTCCATGTAAACATTAAAGTATCCCTTCATCTCCATGTCACGATCCCAATCCTCTGCAAGTGATCCATGAATCTGCCGAATGGTGGCCTCTAGAATAAAACAGCTAAATCAAAAAGGCCACAAAAGTCCTTAAAGAAAACAAAAAAATCTACAAAAACCTAAAATAAAAAATTAAAATAAAAAACAATTTGGATTTTCAAAATACTCATAGAAGAATCGCATCCAATAATAAATTCCGAATTGGCATCCAAACTTGCTAGTTCCAAAAAGTCCAAAGAGACATACACGTAATTGTCTCATCAAACTATAAAGTCTTATAAGTGACATTACATATACCTTTGCAAATCACTGTATTTCTACATCTTTTGCTTCTAGACTCTTGTTGCAATAGAGATCCTCCTCCTTTGCCAATTGGTTTTCTTTATCTTTTATTAACAACTTGTGATTTTAGAGCTCCTCATCACTGAAAAACTATTATGGCTCTTTGCCGCACTCATACCACCTCCTATTGCACCTACACATATATCTCTAAAAACAGAAATAAAGTTAAGGGAACAAAAATTCCCGCAAGTCCTTCTTCCTCCACATTATGCCATTTAGACATTCTTTCCACTACATATTTCGTGGTGTGGATTTCGTTTCAAAGCTCAATGTGATTTTGTTCATTAGACAACTCCTTTTTTACATTATTCTCTTTTATACCATAAACGAAAATCTTTTCTCTCTTCCTCAAAATCCTCATTTCCTCTCCATAAAAGAGAGAATCTATTAGTTATGTCTTTTCATTAGTCATCAAATTCTATGCATTCTCTTCTTGCTGCTTACATTCTTCTAGTTGTTTCTAATTGGTTGTCTTCTCTTAAACTAATAGGAATTCGTCACCTATGGGGCTAACAAAGATCTCTATCTCTATCTCTATTGTAGCTTCCTCTTTAACGTACAACTATCCTACCAATATCCCTTGCAAGAGTGGTGGCAGTCAGTCCTCTCTTTACAAAAACTAAAGCCTCGAGCGCATGAACACTATAGCTCTTGTGGCCGTTTTGGTCGTAAAGCTCATAAACAAGCCTTGTGAGGCGACGACCACACTAAAGGTACACAAAGAGTTTTGTTTTCTAATAAGGTTTGCTAAAGATGAAGAAATGCATACAAATGCTAAGACAAACGTGCAAAATATTGTTTTTCTTGTTTTAAAAGAAAAAGAAAAAAATTCTAGATCTTAAATTTATCAAGGATGCTAAGGGTGAGCCAGCGGACTAAAAAAGTGAAACTAAACTAATGGACTGCAAATGAGACTCTTGGACGACTCTGTTAACCCTCTGTCCCGAGTACGAGCGCACCGATTTGGGACACCAGCGTGGCGTGTTGTTGTCCTGTATGGGTGAGGTACAGAAACTGTACAAAAAGTCATAGATGCAACTATATTATTGAATAAGCTCAAAAAATGACAAAAACTAATCTACTGGCACGAAGTACGATGTGCTAGCATTGAGTAAGGAAAGAGTAAGATAAACTCACAATGGGTCCACGATTCAAGTCTCCCACAAGATGATAAATTTCTCACCACTACAAACCTACACACTAACGAGAAAGGAAAAGGTTGGGGGTTGTGTTTTGCAATTTGCCTCAGTCAAATCCCCGTTTCGGTGTTTCCACTTCCACAGACAACCCAAATAGTAGCAACAAGGTAAATTAAAATGATAGAGATGAAAAAATTACGATTAAAATAATAAAAAGATTGAAAATAAGAGATTTCAGACGTACAAATGAATCGAGAAGAGTTATGAAACCTCCCCCTTATACTTGTCAAGACGGAACCGTGAGCTCTTCCAAAGGTTGCAATAATACCTTCCAATGGTTTCAAAATACCTGTTGGACATAATATGTCATTGAGAATCACTGGTTTCCAAAACTCTTTAACGTTTTGATCCTAAGAGAGATTACCGGTTACCAATCCTAATGCCAAGTTAACTTACCGGTAAGAGAAGGCAAGATATCATAAAACAAGCACGCACAAATGCATATCACATGACATCAGTATATACGAGGAAAATCCAGCCTCACAATGAAACGCTTCGGTTACAACATTTAGGGCACCAACCCAAGGAGTACCACTCCTGCAGTTTATGGGCACCAACCCAAAGGAGCTACAACCCCTATTGTTTATGGGCACCAACCCAAAGGAGTTACAACCCCTGCACCGAAAACCAACGCAGTTATCAACAATGAATCATTATCAAATAAAAATGTAATAATCCAGTTTTTGTAACCATTGCATATTCTTCACCCTGTCTGTTTCACTTCTCTGCCTTACCGATTGTCTCCTCATATTCATTCTATCACTTTGTCTCTATTCTATTCTCTATTGATTTTATATCCTCTCCTTCCTTCTTCTCACCTCCTCTCTCTGCTCACCTTCTCCTGTTGCTGCTCACTTGCCGACTCAAGCTCTATCGGTTGTTCATATGACAGACTTTGCACTTGACTACCCTTTACTCAACTTACTGGTTCCACCCTACTATGTTCTACGCCTGCGAGATCTTCTATGCAACCCACTACCGACCGCTTCACTTTAAGATATCCTCCGACTAGCTTGAACACAACCGGTTCACTTCTGCACTTTTCCTCCCTTGCTGCTTGCGGGTTGCTTAAACCTTACCGGTTAAGCCTCTACTAAAACCTGTTGCCAGTTGTCTCTCTCCTACATACAGTCACTATAGCCAAGTTTCCCGCCATAATAGAAAAACAAATCTTTGAGCGCTAGTGAAAGATCCCTGATGGATCCCCTTGCTGATCTGCTATAGTTTTTAAATTAATAAACTATATTTTCCTGTGTTTCCTTTGATGGTTTTAGAGAATAGACAGAAGTTGCAGAAGGTTTGTTTATTTTTGTGTTTTTGATAGTTTTTCAGCAAGTAATAATTGAAGAACAAGTACATGAAAAGAGTACTGGAAATAAATGTTCATACACAGCCAAATCAAAATCGTACCAAGCAGATTTCTGATTATTCAAATCAAATAATTATCCACATAGTGATTCCAAAAATTTCCAGGAAGATTACAATAAACAATGAGTTCAACCTGAATGAAGAGTGAATACTGAAATCAAGAAGGAGGCTGCGGCAAACATCCAAAGCTCTCACATAGCTCCATGTGGGAAGTGAAATGGCTGCAAAGTATAGTCGTACGGCTGTTAGGTAATGCCAAGCTAGAAACCCCAATCTCCACTATGAACCCTAACTCTGTCCACTGAATCCTCCAGAAAAGATATCATACCAACTCTAAGGCACTGAAAACTGAATGCAAGAACCAAATAACCACTGTGCTGGGGGCTACGTCCCAGACAGGCAAGACCCTGGGGTTTTCGTCCCAGATGCTAAATCGCTCTCCAGAGAAAATTCTCCAAATCAAAGATGAAAATGTGTAAAAGATGATTGATAATTAGGTTACCATCTCCTTATAACTCCTTCCCTCTAGCTCGAACCCTAAAAGTGTATGAAAAGTGCGCTTAGGATTATAAAGTCTTATTTCTCATTTTTTAGTCGCCAAGTATAGAGAAAACGCCACTTTTTTAATATAAAAGAATTTCGTTCATCAAAAGGGTCCCTAACAAATGGGAAACATTTAGAAAAGTTCAAGACCTTTCCAACGAGCTATAACACATGGCCATATGCACCCAGATGAAGCCAAAAACCCCTTATTACTCCAAAATGGCTCATAGAACCCCTGCAAAGCTCCATGACCCTCAGAATGAGTCCCCTAACCATGTCGTTGACCTACGGGAACTTGAATGGTAGGTCAACCCCTGCTGATCTCATGTCGCCTAGAAAAGGGGACATTACAGCTAGGGTAATCATCCACCGACCTCGAGGCGTATCCAATCAGATCGAATCATACATCAGAGATGACAGCCAGCTCTAGATCATCCATCAAAACTAATCTCGTGGTATCCAATACATGTTTGCTATTTTTAGTAAACACGGCCCTATCTATCAACCTCCTTCTATCAATCACATTTAATGATCTCTTGGTTGCCTTCTCCAGGTCAGATCTGCAACTGGATATCTTTCCTCGGTCGTAGCATCACGCAAATCTTCATTCTTCATTGAGCCAGAAATCATTGCAACATATCCCGTAATTTCCTCAGTAGACCGACCGCTAACTACCTCACCAACACGGCAATTCAGGGTCCTGTGCACGCAAGCCACTTCAACTCCACGTGGTGTCTTTGTCAGTATCCACCTTAGCTAAACCTCTGATTTGGCTCTAAGTGGATTACTAACCAATCACTAAACCAATGTATGCTTCATACTACCAGTCCATCTTGCCTACTGGTTCTCTAACCCTATTAGTACATCTCACCTTGCCGATTAACCTTCATGTCTACACTTCTCTTCATGAGGTGAGAGACTTTCACCTTTGCCTCTTTGGTCTCTCACCAGTTGACAGAATATATCTACTATTTATATTGTAGAGACCGATAAATATGTTTACCAGTGGACAACTCTCTTGCTTGCACACGATGATATCCTTGATGACACCGTTCCATCAAATTCCAACTGTTATGCACCTGTGGCAACGGGTTTCTCCATCTGCATCCTAGTAACTCCATGTTTGTGACTGCAAACTCACTTGCATCATTGTGCATATGACCAATTCTCATCGCAACTGGTTTGTCAAGGTGGCAGAGTCATTTGTCTAAATGACAAACCCATCACTCGTCACCTTTCCCGACAACTCATCATGCGTTCCCTGTGGATCCAGTGCATATTTTTTGATTTCATGCACCTGAGGCATCTTTGATTCACCGGTAGACCCAATGTGAGCCACCAATCTCCTACCTTCTACTTTTTTCTCTTATCTCATATGGATATGACGCATTCCATGCATGGAGTGACCTAAGCCAAGTCTTAGCACTTATCGGTGGGAGTACCTAGACTTGACATCTGTTTCCAGCATTGCACTGATATGACATTGTTGTCATTATCTTCAGTCAGGCACATAAGATCCAGTTGTGCACACTCGCTGTTAGTCATATCTTCAGCCGATGGGAGTCAATCAAACTACATATCAGTGGCCTGCACATACATCACCTCCGGTGTTGATGTGATTCTTGTAACATTCCATCTCTTCAGCACAATCAACATCCTAGCATCTTCCTCTCTTATTGATCTCATCATTTTGCCTCTTCATCAAATTTTGATGCAATGTTTTCATACCTGTTTCATGCATTACCTGTTTGCAACCCAAAGCCTTCTTCAACGATCAACATGTCACTTCACCAATGGCCACTTCATACATACCAATTGACATCAATGACTGCATAACAACTATTCTCCCATATCGGTTGTCCTCTTATACCGGTACCAAGCTATACCAGTTGACATCAATCACAATACAATGCCAGCAATCTCCCCCTTTGGCATTGATGTCAACACGTGGTATTCGGCATACCACGGGCTCTCTCTCCCCCTTTGACAACAATGGCAAAGGGTCTTCACGTGTCTGTGTATAATGCAGACACATTCTCTCTCTTTTCAATGTATGCTGCAAAATTATCTCTCTCTTTCTACCAGTCACTTCTTCCCTTTGGACTACAATGTTTTGCCGGTCAAACTGCATCTCCCTCATCTGATACCAATCAGATAACATCGCTATGATATCCCCCTAAACCACAAATCTCTCTGATCTTCATTTTTATGTCAGGTCCTAAACTGGTACACCAATCTGCACCCGTTACTGGTAGACGTATGCATATATATGCTCTACAGATGGTCTTTCATCTCCATGACATCCATTCCATATTTGTGACATGACCTTTCCTAACCATAATGCCAAGTCACATTTTCTTCACGTCAACAGTCAAACCGGTTGACATCATGATGTTATATGCACATGGGGTCTGCTACTGGACCAACACATCTTCATATAGGACTCCTCCAATGTTATCTAAGACATCAATTCATCTGTCCAAGTCACAGGGACCACTACAAACTTACCGGAACACACCGACACACTTATTTGTCAATACGGATTGACAGCCATACCGGTAACATACTACACATTCCGGTTTGCTATACCGATCCATCATCTACACCAGGGCACTTTGTCCATTAGCCTTCGTCCAATTGTGGCAAGTGCCTCTGATTCCAATGGCAATTGTTTTTGATTGATCAACATTCTGTCCAAGGCATCAGTGTTGCCATCATACCAGATCCTCACCTTGAGTTCATCTTGACACTTCTCAAGGTCTTTCCAAAGATTCTTCACTTCATCATTTAGCCTTTGATAGTCTTTGTCTTCGGCCTCTACTAGTAATTCTAAATCTTTGCACCTACATATCTCACTATCCAAGTCTGATTTGGATACCACATTCACTTCCTTAGCATCATCTACTTGTGCTTTCAGATAAGCAATAGCTAACATTGACTCTTGAAGACTTTTGACTAACCAGTTTTGTTCCACAATAGTAGCATTCTTAAAAATCGCGTATTCTTTTCTTACTCTACAAAGCTCCTCGAGTGCACTAACAAGTTCTCCTTCAAGATCTACTTCAGCTTCTTCTTCTTCTCCATCTTCTTCATCACCGGCAAACAGCTCTTTCCGGTGGGATTCATCTGAATTATCACTTTGAGATATGCGCATCTCACTTTTTGTCTCTTGGGCCATGAAGAGATGAGTTTCCTCATCATCATTGCTGCAGCTGCTGATTGATCTTCCTTCATCATCTGCACATGTGCTTGCTACAATGTTCTTCTTGTTTTCACAGACTGATCCAACAGTGGTAGGCTCATTACCATAGAGCTTCTTTAATCTGGCCTAAAAGCTTTTTTCAGATCTATAATTATCTACCCGTGAAGAAACATCACCGGTAAGTCCATTGAATATGACCTTCATGGCTTCTTCATTACATCTAGATCTTCTTTCTGCTTCAGGGTCAGTGGGAGGACTGGCAGAACTAGGGAGACCATTTACAATTATCATCCAAACATCATACCCTAGGGAGGACAGGTAGACTTCCATTCTACAACTCCAAACAAAAAAGTTTAAACCATCAAACATTGGAGTAGGGGGTGACACTAAACAAACCATTTTGTCCAAATACCAGAATCTAACCAAGCTGGAGAAAGCTTATCAACTGGGAACTTACGCTCTGATACCAATTGCTGGACATAATATACCACTAAGAGGGGGGGTGAATGAGTGGTTTCCAAAACTCTTTAACCTTTTAATCCTAAGAGAGATTCCTGATTACCAATCCTAATGCCAAGTTAACTTACAAGTAAGAGAAGGACAGATATCATAAAACAAGCACACAAATGCACATCACATGACACCAATATATACGAGGAAAACCCAAGATGGGAAAAACCTCGGTGAGAAATCCTCCTGGAGTCTACTGCTCCAATCCAGCCTCACCATGAAACACTTCGGTTACAACATTTAGGGCACCAACCCAAGGAGTAGCACTCCTACAGTTTATGGGAACCAACCCAAAGGAGCTAGAACCCCTGCTATCTATGGGCACCAACCAAAAGGAGTCACAACCCCTGCACCAAGCACGAACTCAGTGATCTTCAATGAATCATTATCAAATATAAATGTAATAATCCGGTTAGCAGTGAGTCTTGTAACCACTGCATATTCTTCACCCTGCCGGTTTCACTTCTCCTTTGCCTTACCGGCTGTCTCCTCCTCTTCCTTCTGTCACTTTGTCTCTATTATGTTTTTTGCTGGTTTTATGTCCTCTCCTTCCTCCTTCTCACCTCCTCTATCTGCTTACCTTCTCCTGCGGCTGCTCACTTGCCGACTCAACCTCTATCGGTTGTTCATCTCAGAGACGTTGCACTTGACTACCGGTTACTCAGCTTACTGGTTACACCATACTCTGTTCTGCGCCTGCGGGGTCTTGTCTGCACCCAACTCACGACTCCCTCACTCTAAGATATCCTCTTGCTGGCTTGAACACCAATGGTTCACTTCTACACTTATCCGCCCTTCCTGCTTCCAGGTTGCTTTAACCTTAACAGTTAAGCCTCTACTAAAACCTGTTGCCGGTTGCGTCTCTCCTAAATATAGTCACTATAGTCTTCTACTATTTTTACTCTAACTGATCTACATGCTCATGCCCTCCTTCTCTATCTCTGACATCATCAAAAAAGTCGTTCTTCAATCTGCACATATATAGCCAAGTTTCCCGCGAGAATAGAAAAGCAAATCTTGGCACGCTATGGTAATCATCCACCGACCTCGAGGCATATCAAATCAGATCGAATCATGCATCAGAAATGATAGCAAGCTCTAGATCATCCATGACAGCTAATCTCGTGGCATCCAATAAATGTTTGCTATTTGTAGCAAACACGGCCCGGTATATCAACCTGCTTCTATCAATCACATTTAATGATCTCTTGGTTACCTTCTCCAAGTCAGATCTGCAACTAGATATCGTTCCTCGGTCGTAGCATCACGCAGATCTTCATTCTTCATCGAGTCGGAAAACACTGCAACATATCCCGTGATTTACTAAGTCACATAGGATCCGGTTGTGCACACTCACTGTCAGTCATATCTTCAGCCGATGAGAGTCCATCAAACAAAAAATGTGAAACTAAACTAACGGACTGCAAATGAGACTCCTGGACGACATTGATAAACCTCTGTCCCGAGTACGAGCGCACAGATCTGGGACACCAACGCGGTGCGTTGTTGTCCTATATGGGCGAGGTACAGAGACTGTACAAAAAGTCACAGATGCAACTATATTGTTGAATAAGCTCAGAAAATGAAAAAAACTAATCTATTGGCACGAAGTACGAAGTGCTAGCATTAATTAAAGGAAAGAGTAAGATAAACTCACAACAGGTCCACGATTCAAGTCTCCCGCAAGATAATAAATTTCTCACCACTAGAAACCTACACACAAACGAGAAAGGAAAAGATTGGGGGTTGTGTTTCCACCTCCACAGACAACCTAAATAGAAGCAACAAGGAAAATTAAAATGATAGAGATGAAAGAATTACGATTAAGATAATAAATAGATTGAAAATGAGAGATTTTAGATGTACAAATGAATCAAGAAGAGTAAGAAAACCTTCCCCTAATACTTGTGAAGACGGAACAATGAGCTCTTCCAAAGGTTGCAATAATGGTGGTCTTATGATATCATATGAGTATCGCCTAAGAAGATTTCTCAAAGCTCAAACCTGCAAGAATTGATCAAAATGACAAAAATATCCCTCAAAATACCTATTGGAAACAATATGCCATTGAGAGGGGCGTGAATCAATGGTTTCCAAAACTCTTTAACCTTTTGATCCTAAGAGAGATTACCGATTACCAATCCTAATGCCAAGTTAACTTATCGGTAAGAGAAGGAAAGATATCATAAAACAAGCACACACAAATGCACATCACATGACATCGATATATACGAGGAAAACCCAAGATGGGGAAAACCTCGGTGAGATATGCCATTGGAGTCTACTGCTCCAATCCAGCCTCACAATGAAACACTTTGGTTACTACAACATTTAAGGCACAAACCCAAGGAGTACCACTCCTGTAGTTTATGGGCACCAACCCAAAGGAGCTACAACCCCTGTTGTTTACGGGTAACAACACAAAGGAGTTACAACCCCTGCACTGAAAACAAAACTCAGTGATCTATGATGAATTATTATCAAATACAAATGTAATAATCCGATTACAAGTGAGTCTTGTAACCACTACATATGCTTCACCCTGTCGGTTTCACTTCTCCTCTGCCTTACCGGTTGTCTCCTCCTCTTTCTTCTGTCAGTTTATCTCTATTTTGTTCTCTGTTGGTTTTATGTCCTCTCCTTCCTTCTTCTCACCTCCTGTCTCTGCTCACCGTCTCCTGTTGTTCCTCACTTGCCAACTCAAGCTCTACTAGTTGTTCATCTAACAGACTCTACACTTGACTACCAATTACTTAGCTTACTGGTTCCACTATACTCTATACTACACCTGCAAAATCTTCTCTGCAATCCACTCATGACCGCATCACTCTCAGATATCCTCTAGCTGGCTTGAACATGAACGGTTCACTTCTGCACTTCTCCTCCCTTGCTGCTTGCAGGTTGATTTAACCTTACCGATTAAGCCTCTACTAAAACCTATTGTCAGTAGTGTCTCTCCTACATACAGTCACAACTGTTCTTACCCTCCATAGAAGCCTAGTTGAGAATTTTTGGCTATCATCAATGATGATGGTGGTGGTGGTGGTGGTGGTGGTGGTGGTATTGGTGGTGGTGATGGCTATAATGATGATGATGGTGATGATGATAATCATGATGACGATGGTAATGGTGATGATGATGGTGGTGATGATGATTATGTTGATGGTGATCATGGTTATAATGATGATGATGTTGATGATGATGATGATGATGATGATGAGGACGATGATGATGATGATGATGATGATGTTGATGTTGATGTTGATGTTCATGCCATTGAGGCTAGCTACCGGTCTCCATGGATTCCTTGAACATGCAGGAGTATTTCTTCTTTTGTTCCATGCAGTACTTTGTTGCTCACCTTCTCCTGCTGCTGCTCACTTGCCGACTCAACCTCTATCGGTTGTTCATCTGACAGACTTTGCACTTGACTACCGGTTAGTCAGCTTACTGGTTACACCCGACTCTATTCTGCGCCTGCGGGATCTTCTTTGCAACCCACTCACGGCCACCTCACTCTAAGATATCCTCTGGCTGGCTTAAACACCAACGGTTCACTTCTGCACTTCTGCTCCCTTGCTGCTTGCAGGTTGCTTTAACCTTACAGGTTAAGCCTCGACTAAACCGTGTTGCCGATTGTGTCTCTCCTACATACAGTCACTATAGTATTCTACTATTTTTACTGACTGATCTACACACTCATGCCCTCCTCTATCTCCGACATCATCCAAAAACTCATTCTTGAGTCTTGACATATATAGCTAAGTTTCCCGCCAGAATGGAAAATCAAATCTTGGTATGCTATGGTAATCATCCACCGACCTCGAGGCGTATCAAATCAGATCGAATCATGCATCAGAGATGATAGCCAGCTCTAGATCATCCACCACAGCTAATCTCGTGGCATTCAATACATGTTTGCTATTTTTGGCAAACACGGCCCTATATATCGACCTCCTTCTGTCAATCACATTTAATGATCTCTTTCTTACCTTCTCCAGGTCAGATCTGCAACTAGATATCCTTCCTCGATCATAGCATCATGCAAATCTTCATTCTTCATCGAGTCGCAAATCACTACAACATATCCCGTGATTTCCTTAGTCGACCTACCGCTAACTACCTCACCGACACGACACTTCACCGTCCTGTCAACACAGGCCACTTCAACTCCACGTGGCGTCTTTCTCGGTATCAACCTTACCTAAACCTCTGCGTTGGTTCTGATAGGATCACCAACCAATCACTTAACCGGTGTATGCTTCATACTACCGGTCCATCTTGTCTAGCGGTTCTCTGACCCTGTCAGTACATCTCAACTTGTCGGTTAACCTTCATGTCTGCACTTCTTTTCATCAGGTGAGAGACTTTCACCTTTGCCTCTTTGGTCTCTCAACGGTTGAAATAGTATACCTACTATCTCTACTGTAGATACCGGTAGAAATGTTTACAAATGGACAACTCTCTTCTTTGCACACAATGATATCCTTCATGACACCGTGCCATCAAATTCCAACTGTTATGCACCTATGGCAATGTGTTTCTCCATCTGCATCCTAGTAACTCCATGTTTGTGACTGCAGACTCACTTGCATCTTTGTGCATTTGACCTATTCTCATCTCAAAGGGTTTGTCAAGGTGGCAGAGTCATTTGTCTGTGACAAACCCATCACTCTTCATCTTTCCCAACACATCATCATGCCTCCCCTGTAAATCCAAAGCATATCTTTTGATTTCATGCACCTAAGGCATCTTTGATTCACCGATAGATCCAGTGTGAGCCACCAATCTCCTACCCTCTTCTTTTTTGTCTTATCTCATATGGATATGATGCATTCCATGCACGCGGTGAGCCAAGCCGCATGTTAGCACTTACCGGTGGGAGTACCTGGACTTGACATTTGCTTCCAGGATTGCACTGTTATGACATTGTTGTCATTATCTTCAATCAGGCACATAGGATCCGGTTGTGCACACTCACTATCAGTCATATATTCAGTCGCTGGGAGTCGATCAAACTGCATATCGGTGGCCTATACATACATCACCTCCAGTGTTGAACTAAATGATGCAAAAAGAAAATTGGCTTCACATCGGGTTCACCAAAATGTAATGGAGGAAATTCGCTACCTCAAGGATGATCAATCCTAGAGAACAAATTGGCCCTCCAGTACCTGGTGCAGGGGCACTTCTTCAACAAGCCATTCATGGATCAGAGCATGACGTGTAGCTTCTTGGGATCATTTTGAATGTCGTTTGTTTGGGCATTTTCGTGTATTCAATAAGGACCCCACCATGTTACCAATGTCCCAAATTAGGCATCTTGATAAGCCAATTTGGACAATTTGGTAAATAGGGGTAGAATGATGTTTGTTTTGATGTTTTATAAGATTTTAGGGTGTGTAGGTGGTGTTTGCTTGATCCAAGTTGTGTGTATCTCAAACTTGGTTTGATTGACAACTTTTGTCAAAAATGCAACTTTTGCAAGCAAAAGTGCAACTTTTCAAATTTCAGTTGATGTAAGCCTCTCAACGGCTCCAACCTCTTCAAAATTCGGTTGGAACCATTCGGAGTAGACCTATATACCTTGTGGACACGATTCCCAAGGTTGGTGTGGTTGTTGATTGAAGTTTGAAGGCATGATAAGACCGAAAACTAAGTGTTTCCCTGAAATTCTGAAGTCGTTGCTGTTGTACATCATTGTATGGATTGAATCTAACAAAATTATTCATGGTGTAGGTAGAGGAATGAGTTACCTCTGTTTTGGTGGTGGCTTGAGGTCTTGATCTTCTCGAAGCAATTTGAACCCCTTATTTTATTGACTGTAACTCGGAAAGCAAGAGTTTGGCTAGGGTTTTGACAAGAAATGGCCATATCTTCCATCTCCCCCATCTAGAAGTTCTCTCCTTTGGTGGAATGCAAGATTGGTCAATGTAGGTAGAGGATTGAGTTACCTCTATTTTGGCGGTGGCTTGAGGTCTTGATCTTCTGGGAGCAGTTTCAACCCCTCCTTTTATTGACTGTAAATCGTAAAGCAAGGGTTTGGCTAGGGTTTTGACAAGAAATGGCCATATCTTGCAGCTCCCCCATCTATAAGTTCTCTCCTTTGGTGGAATGCAAGATTGGTCAGTGCAACAATTTCATGGGTTTTTGCAGGGAAGGCTTGGCTGTGAGGACCTTGAAGTGAACCTAGGTAGGCATCTCCATGTGACTACCTTGGACAAAATTAGGACAATCACCCTAAAATCTCATAGCGATGGATTCCAGGCGTGCAACCCTGGAATTAGAGGTTATTTATGATCCCCCACATGCTCATGAAGTTGGTTTTGTAGTTGAGAGTCTTGAAATTGGTGTTGCTTTGTAAATTAGGTCTAATCGCCCTAATTAGGTCTCTAGGCTTCTAAAGCGTTTAGACCCTTAGATTGCAGATCAAGCCAATCCCTTTTGGGGATGAGGGTAACTCCATAAAGGGTATCTGGAATGGCCAATAGTTTGTCAGGTTATGTTCAAGATTTTGGAGTTAAAGGCAAAATACCCGCTAAATAGGGCTACTAGCCTAGGGGGTAGGTTTCCAAAGAAAGTATAGGGCATTGAAGCCAAAACCTAAAACAAATGTTTGGAATGGTTCCTAGGTATCATGAATTGAACAAATCCAAGGCGCCAAAGAGCAAGAGTCATGGAGAGGTGTGTTGGAGATGTTGAAGCCATTTACTCATTTCAGTAGGTGCTAGCCTAGAGGAGTGTGAGTAGTTCAAACCTTAAGGTGTGGAGTCCTTTTTTGTAGGATCCTTGTTATCGTTTGAAGTGCTCAAAACTAAACCTTTTGGACTTGTCCTTAGGTGTGTGAAGGGCTCTGCATCAAGTGGTATCAAAGCTTAGGAGCGTCCTCTGGACAGATTAAGAAGACAAGATGTCAAAGGAAGAGGGATCCCAAGATCTCCCATCATTGATGACCAATGCTAAGTTGAATGACCTGGTGAAGAAGCAGATGGCAGAGAGCAGAGCAGTCAATGCTGAGAATCAGGCCTTGAGAGATGAAATGGACCGGTTGAAGGACAGAGTGGAGAGGGGAGAGAGAGACTAGAGGAGTTGAAGAAGGGGATGAAGAGGAGATCCCTAGGCAGGAAGAACCAGAGATTCTTGCAGACCAAAGACCCCTGATGAATGTCCTCAAGTCCATGGAAAGAAGAAAAATGCATGTGAAGTTGGATCTACCAGTGTTTGCAGGTAAGATGGAACCTGATACAGAGATGGAGTCTCCTTGGACAATTTCTTTGAGAGTGAAGACATACCACAGCACCAAAGGGTGAAGATGGCCCAATTCAAAATGAAAGGGGCTGCACTGACTTGGTGGACTTTCATCCAAGATGAGATGATGAAAGAGGGAAAGAGAAAAGTTAGTACTTGGAAGAAGATGATGGCTTTGGTGAAGGAAGCCTATGTTCTCATACTGTCACAGGCAGAGTTCTCATACAATGACACCATAAATAGAAGCACTGGCAAATCTCCTTTCCACATTGTGTATGGTATCCACCCAAGGGGTGTGTTAGAGTTGAGGGAGTTACCTAAAGAAGAGCCCATTGGTGCAGGTGGTGAAGCTTTTGCATCAGCCATCAAGGAGGTACATGATCAAGTGAAGTCTCATCTCCGAGAATCAAATAAGTACAAGGCTTATGCTGACAAGAAAAAGAGGGATGTGTATTTTGGTGTTGGGGACTTAGTATGGCTGCATTTGAAGAAGGAGAGACTCCGAAAAGGCAACCACACAAAGCTCATGCAGAGGAAGATTGGACCATGTCAGATTGTGAAGAAATATGGGCAGAATGCTTATGAAATGCAACTTCCTCCTGATCTTGGATTGTCACCCATTTTCAATGTATGTGATCTAACACCTTACAAAGCCAATGGTAATGAAGAGGAGGAACCAATGCAGATTGCAGCAGATGATTATATTCCAAAGCATGATCCACCAAAACTGAGCAAGGTTATGGACACTAAAGTCACAAAGAGAACAAGGAACAAAGAGTACAAGGAGTATTTGGTGGCTTGGCAAGGCAAACCAGACTCTGAAACAGTTTGGATAATAGAAAACAAAATCTCCAATCATGGTGCAGACCTCCAAACCCTGATCACAAGTGGGCTTGAGATCTCTTCTCCTAGGGAGTATGGTGCAGGGGCACCTCTTCAACAAGCCATTCATGAATCAGAGGATGAGAAGTATGTTCTTGGGATCATTTTGAATGTCTTTTGTTTGGGCATTTTCATGTTTTCAATAAGGACCCCACCATGTAAACCAATGTCCCAAATTGGGCATCTTCATCAGCCAATTTGAACAATTTGGTAAATAGGGGTAGAATGATGTTTGTTTTCATGTTTTATAGGATTTTAGGGTGTGTAGGTGGTGCTTGGTTGATCCAAGTTGTGTGGATCCCAAACTAGGTTTGATTGACAACTTTTGTCAAAAATGCAACCTTTGAAAAATGCAAATTTTGCTTTTCAAATTTCAGTTGATGTAAGCCTCTCAACGGCTCCAACCTCTTCAAAATTCGGTTGGAAACCGTTTGGAGTAAGCCTACATAACTTTTGCACATGATTCCCAAGGTTGGTGTGGTTATTGATTGAAGTTTGAAGGCATAATAAGACCGAAAACTGAGTTTTTCCCTATAATTTTGAAGTTGTTGTTGTCGTATGTCATTGCACAGATTGAGTTACCTCTGCTTTGGTGGAGGTTTGAGGTCTTGATCTTCTGGGAGCAGTGAGAACCCCTTGTTTTATTTACTGTAACCCGGAAAGCAAGGGTTTGGCTAGGGCTTTGACAAGAAATGGCCATATCTTGCATCTCCCCCATCTAGAAGTTCTCTCATTTGGCGGAATGCAAGATTGGTCAATGTATTCTAAGATTTTCATTGGTTTTTGCAGAGAAGGATTGGCTGTGAGGAAAATTAAGGGAACCTAGGTAGGCATCTCCATGTGACTACCTTCGACAAAATTAGGACAGTCACCCTAAAATCTCATACCAGTGGATTCCAGGCATACAACCCTAGAATTACAGGTTATTTGTGATCCCCCACATGCTCGTGAAGTTGGTTTTCTAGTTCAGAGTCTTCAAATTGGTGTTGCTTTGTAAATTAGGCCAAATCGCCCTAATTAGGTCTCTAGGCTTCTAAAGCGTTCAAACCCTTAGATTGCAGATCTTGCCAATCCCTTTTGGGGATGAGTGTAACTCCATAAAGGGTATCTGGAATGGTAAATAGTTTGTTAGGTTATGTGCAAGATTTTGGAGTTAAGGGCAAAATACCCGCTAAATAGGGCTGCTAGCCTAGGGGGTATCTTTCCAAAGGAAGTATAGGGCATTGAAGCCAAAACCTAAAAAAAATGTTTGGAATGGTTCCTAGGTATCATGAATTGACCAAATCCAAGGCCCCCAAGAGAAAGAGTCATGGAGAGGTGTGTTGGAGATGTTGAATCCATTTAGTCATTTTGAGTAGGTGCTAGTCTAGAGGAGTGTGAGTAGTTCAAACCTTAAGGTGTGGAGTTCTTTTTGTAGGATCCTTCTTATAATTTGAAGGGGTCAAAAGTAAACCTTTTGGGCCTGTCCTTACGTGTGTGAAGGGCTCTGCATAAGTACCTCACTTAAATTGGCGCAAAGGGTTGACCAGCGGATGAAAAATGTGAAACTAAACTAACGGACGACAACGGAGACTCCTGGACGACTTTGTTAACCCTCTGTCCCGAGTACGAGCACACAGATCTCAGACAACAGCACGATGCCTTGTTGTCCTATATGGGCGAGGTACAGAGACCGTACAAAAAGTCACAGATGCAACTAGATTGTTGAATAAACACAGAAAATGAAAAAAACTAATCTACTAGCACAAAGTACGAAGTGCTAGCATTAAGTAAAGCAAAGAGTAAGATAAACTCACGAGTCCACGATTCAGGTCTTCCACAAGATGATAAATTTCTCACCACCACAAACCTACACACAAACGAGAAAGGAAAAGGTTGGCGGTTGTGTTTTGCAGTCTGCCTCAGTCAGACCCCGGTTTCGATGTTTCCACTTCAAAAATTGTAGCAGCAAGGAAAATTAAAATGATAGAGATGAAACAATTACGATTAAGATAACAAATAAATTGAAAATAAGAGATTTTAGTTGTACAAATGAATCAAGAAGAGTAAGAAAACGTTCCCTTAATCATTGCGAAGATGAATCAGTGAGCTCTTCCAAAGGTCGCAATAATGGTGGTCTTATGATATCATATGAGTATCGCCTAAGAAGATTTCTCAAAGCTCAAACCTGCAAGAATTGATCAAAATGCCAAAAAGATCCCTCAAAATACCTATTGGAAACAATATGCCATTGAGAGGGGGGTGAATCAGTGGTTTCCAAAACTCTTTAACCTTTTGATCCTAAGAGAGATTACCGGTTACCAATCCTAATGCCAAGTTAACTTATCGATAAGAGAAGGAAAGATATCATAAAACAAGCACACACAAATGCACATCACATGACATCGGTATCTACGAGGAAAACCCAAGATGGGGAAAACCTTGGTGAGATATGCTACTGGAGTCTACTACTCCAATCCAACCTCACAATGAAACACTTCGGTTACAGCATTTAGGGCACCAACGCAACGAGTACCACTCCGGTAGTTTATGCGCACCAACCCAAACGAGCTACAACCCCTGTTGTTTATGGGCACCAACCCAAACGAGTTACAACCCCTGCACTGAAAACGAACTCAGTGATATAATGAATAAATATCAAATACAAACCTAATAATCCGCTTACAAGTGAGTCTTGTAACCACTGCATATTCTTCACCCCGCGGGCTTCACTTCTCTACCTTACCGGTTGTCTCCTCCTCTTTCTTTTGTCACTTTATCTCTATTTTGTTCTCTGTTGGTTTTATGTCCTCTCCTTCATTCTTCTCACCTCCTCTCTCTACTCACCTTCTCCTGTTGTTGCTCACTTGCCAACTCAAGCTGTACCGGTTGTTCATCTGACAGACTCTGCACTTGACTACCATTTACTCAGCCTACTGGTTCCACCATACTCTGTTTTGCGCCTGCAACATCTTCTTCCTCTGCAACCCACTCACAACCGCATCAGTCTAAGATATCCTTTGGCCGGCTTGAACACCACTCTGGTTCACTTCTGCACTTCTCCTCCCTTGCTGCTTGCAGGTTGCTTTAACCTTACTGGTTATGCCTCTAATAAAACCTATTGTTGGTTGTGTCTCTCCTACATACAGTCACAACTGCTCTTACCCTCCATAGAAGCCTAGTTAAGAATTTTTGGCTATTATCAATGATGATGGTGGTGGTGGTGGTGGTGGTAGTGGTGGTGGTATTGGTGGTGGTGATGGCTATATTGATGATGATGGTGATGATGATAATCATGATGACGATGGTAATGATGATGATGATGGTGGTGGTAATGTTGATGTCGATCATAATGATGATGTATATGTTGTTGATGTTGGCATTGGTGATGATGATGATGATGATGATGACAATAATGACACTAATGACGATGACGATGATGATGATGATGATGAGCATGACGATGATGATGATGATGATGATGATGACGACAATGATGATGATGATGATGATGATGATGATGATGATGATGATGATGATGATGATGATGATGATGTTGACGATGTTGACGATGGTGATGATGGTGATGATGATGATGATGATGATGACAATGGTGATGATGCTGATGATGATGATGCTGCTGCTGATGATGATGATGATGATGATGATGATGATGATGATGATGATGATGATAGTGGTGGTGATGATGATGATGATGATGATAGTGGTGGTGATGATGATGATGATGATGATAGTGATGGTGGATGTGGTTTGGGTGGTGTTTGTGGTGGTGATGGTGGTGATTATGGTGGTGATGATAACAATGATGTCAATGATAAAGTGAGGATACAATGATGGTGACGATGATGATGACTAGGATAACGATGAGATGTTGATGATGATGATTTGTATAATGATAATGAAGGCCTTGAAAAGCTTCATACAATCAATGCTAGTACATATTCTTTGAGCTTCCCCATTATCTAGATTCCATGTCCTATAATCCTCCATGTTATAATGCTAAAAATCCCTCAATCCATAATCCTAATCCTACAATCTATAATGCTAATCGTTAACTTAATCCCCAAATCCATAATCCTAATACTCCAATCCTTAATCCTAATCCCCCAATCCATGATATCAATCCATTAGTAATCATAATCTTCCATAAAAGCCTAAAACTTTACTTCCGAATCCAAATCATCCATTTAATCCTATTCATCCAAGCCATAATTCTAAACCTTAATATGATCCTAATCCTAAAAAATATAAAATCCCTCCATCTAAATCCTATAAATCCACATCATCGCCATCCTCCAAGTCCATTGTTCATGAAATTGACCAAGGGCTATTAGGAAACGCGATTGAATCCCTACTTCTAAACAAAGTTGTTCATTCTCCCCTTGCCATACATAGACCTCCATTCTCATTAAACTAAGACAAAACCAAATCCCCAAAACCTCATGAATTTCCTATCCCTCCATCCACCCAACCAAAGGGGTCTATTGAGAATCCGTCCCCAGCCACACTATCCGTACCAAGTAAAATGCAACCCCTTGATTAGAAAGGACAAGACTTCTTCCAAGATAATAGAGAAGTGATCATGAAATTCTTTGAGCTTATGTGAACCAATCTTCCACAAGATTGCAACTACCGCGAATCATGAGGCCAGGTCCATCATCCAACAACCCCACATCATCTAACTCCAGGTGGGCATGTCATCCTCTAACGCCTTGCAGGTACTACCCTTTTACAAAAGAAATGACCTCAATCCATTAAATTTTGTACAAGTCCAAATATGCAAATTCCCTAACCAAAAGTGTGTTAGCATAGATCGCCTTCCAAGTCAAGAGAAAATTTTAAGATCTACTTCATCCAATGATACTCTTCCATGTCAAGACAAAGGTGTCCCATTCACTCCATCTCAAAATAAAAAAAAAGTGTTGATTTTTGGTATGCTCGATTAACCACGGGCAATGACACAGCGTTGCCCTCCCAACCATAGACGATAAACTCTATCGTCACCCCCGAGCACATCTCTTCTCAAAATGTATATCTACTATATGACTGACTGTATATATATATGAATGGAGATTCAATCCTCCTTTAAATGCACCGCTTATGCCTTTTCTCCAAGAGTCTGCCCTCTCCTAAGCAACATGTCTGAATAAAAAGAGGTGGCAGACATCCAAGTCGGCTTCAATCGATTACTATTAAAGCAAGATGCTAATTGACATGCATTAAAACCTTAATTATGCTTAACACAATGAATATAAATCGGACCTATAATTGTCTAAGGTCGATAGGCCAATTAGACAATTATATTAGCTATGTCGGCCATGGAAGGAATCCGACCATAGCTACAAACATCAACACTCCCTCTTAGCTAGGGAGGAATCCTTCTCAAAATCTGAGTCACATAGTGACATCCACCATGGCTACTCCCAGAGGGTGGGTCCATCATGGCTACTCCCATGTATGAAAGCTAAGTAAACAAAAGTGCTTGATCACGGAGTCACTCAACATGATGTTGTCACCTCAATATGACGTTCACCATGGCTACTCCCAAAGGCTAAATAAGCACAAATGCCAAGTCATGGAGTCTCTCACATGACATCCACCATACCTACTCGCAGAGGGTGGAACAAGGGTTAAAACCTCAAACTTCTCTCACAGAGAAGAATGCACAACAAGGGCTGATACCTCAAACTTCTCTCACAGAGAAGAATGCAGAACAAGGGCTAAAACCTCAAACTTCTCTCACAGAGACGAATGCATAACAAGGGTTTGCACCTCAAACTTCTCTCACAGAGAAGAATGCATTAAACAAGGGCTTGCACCTCAAACTTCTCTCACAGAGAAGAATACATTAAATAAGGGCTTGCACCTCAAACTTCTCTCACTATTTTAGAGAAAGATAATGATAGTCAGGGGAAATGTCAATACATGATTCACTATTCAATGAAGTAGCATGACTTAGTGAAAATTCATGAACATTATTCAAACATAAAGAGTAGTTATCTTTTATAATTTTGCCCAGCAATGGAATTTCCATTCACTTGGATTGATCACACCGAAGCACCTAGTGATGATCTAATGGTTGGGTGGCCTTTGGCCCTCGCCATCACTCATCATCTGTCCACAATATCTGCTTTGTGCATAGCTTAAGCATCATCTGAAGAACTGCCTTTAATACCATCCACAGCAAAGTGATGGATTAACCACATAAATGTGACATGAAACCACCCATTCAACAATGCCTAAAAAGAAGACGAATAGGACCTCTAACCAAACTTTCACCCAAAGCCAAAATCAATCGATTCAAAACAGCCGAATTAGAAACACCACCATAGGTGATGATGAAAGAAATCGATCACCCAAAAATGCAACCCGCAAAATATAATGAGTATTGGGCAGAATGTCGATCTAAGGAAAATTCCTTCGGTAGTGTTGGTGTTTGTTTTATCATCTACCAAACATTAGAATAGGATTCCCAAAGGTATTCTATCCTCTCCTGAAAAATCACTACTGATTCCAAGGTCTATATGTGCGAACAAGCAACTTTAGTGAAATAGCTTCTTGGGTAGTGTATGCTGAAAATCTCAAGGGGGACTTACGTTAACAAGCATCTTTCTGAACTGCTAGACTTAAACGGATTTAGCAACTTAGGCTCTTTCTTTTTGGGGGGGGTTTTCTGGGATTAAGACTTTCAAAAGAAAAGGAAAAGGGAATAGGGTTTAAGAGGGCTAATCTAATCCTACAAACTCTGGAGACGATATCAGTTGGATGCTCTCGAGAAACCAAACTTTGCTTCGCCACACTAGGGACAACTACACAAAGTTGGTGCAATCTTCGATGGGTTGTGCTTATGTTCGAGATGTCGGGATGCACGAAGGATGGGCTGAGACTAACTTTACACGGTAAAATGGAGATCATCCATCTACCAAAAGTATGAGCGGAGATACACCATCAATTGACACTTATCGAATCCTTCATCCAAATTAACAACAATGAAAGCAAATCTAAATTAATTTTAACTAAGTGTTGAGGAAATTGAAACCATGCAAATCATTCAAACAATAGGGATTACAAAGTAGCGCACATGCAATATATTATTTGGAAATGACCTTACGCAACAATACATCAAAAACCTCACCCTCTCCAAATGAGAGGAGGTAGCCTTATATAGTTTCTCAAAATTAATGAATGGCCGAGATCAAACAGTGATCAGGGGCCCAAATTGAAAGTTACAAACCCTAATTAGGGTTTCCTAAAACTCTACCAGTTTCAATGAGTAAGAAGAGGACATGTGACGCAACTGTTAATTTCACTGAGAGGGGAATGTCCAGTTTCCTCTTTGATAGATTCAACGTATCTGGACACGATTAGCCTGACTTCTTCCAGAGTGACCCTTGGCAAGCTGCTAATCTAGAAATCGATGATATCCACATAATCAGTACACGTGGCGAGGATGCTCTCCCACTCAACTGCTTGAGCCAAAAAATTCTCATCGATGAAGAGAAAGTTCGCAATCTTTGACAGATCGCCCTTGTCAACCATTCCTGAGTCCCTGAAGAAGCTGGACTGGATCCTGGCCCTCAAGTTTTCTACCTGCAGATGCTTCTCCGTTATACTCTCCTTTTTCCAGATTTGAGATACTACATGGAACACCTTACTCAAAATTTCTTTAATACGCTCCTCTGTCTCACAACACTTAGCCTCGGAACTTTTCAAAACTTCGATCCGAGTGACTAGTGCATAATACCAGGTACTGAAGTCGTACCTGTCCCCAGCCTTTATGATGCCTGTATCCACCAGACTTCTCTTTGACAAGCCTAGGATTATTTTTAGATGTGGAAGTATCTCATCCTGAATTTCATCGATATCTTCCCAATTTGTGGCCAAGTCCTGGATACGGCTGATTAATGAAGTAGCAAACTCAAGAGCTGACAGTAGATTTTCTACGATTGTATCAGCTCACACTGAAACATCTGAAATCCATTCCTTGGCCTGCGCAAATGTACCCTTCCTGTCCTCATATTCCTTCATTGATTCCTGTTGAAGAGGCTGTGGAGGGGTGATGGGGATCTCGCGGTTGAGCGGCCTGGTAAGGTGAAGAACATATTTCCTCCAGTGCTGGTTTTCTTCTTCAACCTTCTTCCTTTGTTCCCTTTCTTGGGCTAAACTAGACTTGAGGGCGTTACAAGAATCATCGAAGTACTGGACCTCTTGATCCTGGGTAGGCTTGCCTAGTTCTATGGTAGTGATCTTGTAATCATCATGGGCAACATTGCCTCTAGTTTTTCCTTCCTTGGGCACCGCTATCTGGAGTGTCCTGAAGCCTGCATTCTCTTTGGATCAAGGAAAACATCCTAGCCGGCTTGGGTGGTTTGATCACGACTGGCTCATTCACCTTTTCCAGAAAGGCTGCGATGATTTCTTCGGAATGGGTTGCCTTGGGGACCTTTGCCCTTATCCTCTCTCTTAGCCAATCAGGGATGGTCTGTTTCTCAATGGCATTTTGATAAAACCCATCATTTGCCTTTTCTGGTTCAGTATTTGTACCATTCAAAAAGACTAATGGTGGATTAGGCATTTCAACTTCTACAACTGCATCTTGCCCTCTGCTTGGACTTTGGACAAATGTTTTCACTACTTCTTCAACTGAAGGAGAAGGCACTCTTGCTCCTTCATCAACTATATACACCTCCATCTCCTTCTCTTTGACGACATTCTGATCAGGTATGACGGATGCAGCACTTAGAATGGACTGACCTCCACTAGACTCTCGTCTTTCTCCCACGAATTTCTTCCCAATGGCCTTCCCCTAGCTTCCAACTAGTTCTTTCCTCTTTCGGGATCCGACAATTTCCGGATTCCGAGTGTTGCTTGTAGAGGCACACTGGTTGGAAGGTAGGGAGTAATCTACCCCCATCAAATCATAGGTCAAGGTGACACCTTTAGCCTTCAATGGTTTCGTCCTTTCTGTGGTCCACCATATGGAACAAGCTTGCAAAACTCGGCGAGCAATTCAAAAACTCGCGAGTAATCGCGATCCATAATGCCGCGCGAGTTAATCGCGGAAATACTCGGGGCGATTTTTTTATATACTCGCCGCGATTTTTTTGGCAAATAATCGCCGTTAATGGCCAAAACCCGCCCGAAACGCGGCACAAAATGCGAGAAAAATGCGACTTAAGTCGCAGGCAAAAAAAAAACCGAAGTCTTTATTCCATTTCGCGGCTCGCGCGACTCCGGAAGGCAAAAAACGCCACGCGATTTGCATAGGGTTTGCATTTGCACGCACGACCAGGTATCTTTTTGTATTGTTTTATTTCGAATACACAGTCATTTTGACTGTGTAATACACAGTCATTTGAAATGACTGTGTATTACACAGTCAAAATGACTATATTGTTTGCATTTGCACGCACGACCAGGTATCTTTTTGTATTGTTTTATTTCGAATACACAGTCATTTTGACTGTGTAATACACAGTCATTTGAAATGACTGTGTATTACACAGTCAAAATGACTGTATTGTTTGCATTTGCACGCACGACCAGGTATCTTTTTGTATTGTTTTACTTTTATTTCGAATGACTAAGACTGTGTAATACACAGTCTTTTGAAAATGACTGTGTATTACACAGTCTTAGTCATTTCAAATGACTGTGTATTACACAGTCACAGTCATTTCAAATGACTGTGTAATACACAATCATTAGTAATTACAATTTACAGTCATTTCAAATGACTGTGTATTACACAGTCATCAGTCATTTGAAATGACTGTGTAATACACAGTCATTTGAAAATGACTGTGTATTACACAGTCACAGTCATTTCAAATGACTGTGTAATACACAGTCATTTCAAAATGACTGTGTATTACACAGTCACAGTCATTTCAAAATTCAAATGACTGTGTAATACACAGTCATTTCAAATTTTCAAATGACTGTGTATTACACAGTCATCATTACACAATCACAGTCATTTCAATTTTCAAATGACTGTGTAATACACAGTCATTTCAAATTTTCAAATGACTGTGTATTACACAGTCATCATTACACAGTCACAGTCATTTCAAATGACTGTGTAATACACATTCATTTTCAAATGACTGTGTATTACACAGTCATCAGTCATTTGAAATGACTGTGTAATACACAGTCATTACAGTCATTTCAAATGAGAAATGACTGTGTATTACACAGTCATTTTCAAATGACTGTGTAATACACAGTCATTACAGTCATTTCAAAATTTCAAATGACTGATGACTGTGTAATACACAGTCAATTGTGAAATACTCATAGTCATTTGAAATGACTGTCAACTGTGTAATGTCAATGTGTATTAAAGTATTTCATTTAAATTTAAATTTGAAGTTAAAAACTTAAAAAAATACACAACCAATTAAAAATTTTAATTTTAGAGAGTCATCTATTAATAGATGACTGTAAATAAAATACAGTTATACAGTCATTGTAATTTTTGGATGTTTGTGATTTTTTTTGGTAACAATGTTATTTATCTCTAAATGTTGCCTCTCTTTTGCTAGGTTCTTTTCCACATCTTTTTGAAAGAAAATGGATTCAGCTTCTACAGTTAAAGTTGGTGGCAAAAAGAGAGACCCTTGTTGGAAACATGGGAGACCAGGTCCAAAACGAGGAGATGTTTTTTGCAACCATTGCAAAAAAATTGTAAAAGGTGGCATTAATAGGTTCAAATATCACCTTGCAAAAATTCAATGCCGAGATACCACAAGCTGTACGGAATGTACTGAAGAGGCTACGAGAGATGCAATAGCAACGTTTGAAGCATATGATCAAAGGAAGGCAACAAAAAAGAGAACAGCAGAGGCAATGGCAGCCCCAAGGGCAGATTTGAGTTCCATGGGGTCACATACAGATGTGGGGACATCTGGTTCTTCCCTTGGGCCACGGATACGAGCAAAGGGAACTTTGGACAGCAACATGGAAAACTTCTTTATTCCACGTAACACTCCTGGTGCACAACCTGGATTGCTTGGCACTGCATGGAATAAAGAGGCTCACCAACAAGCCAAGGTGGCGTGTGCTAGATTTTTTATCTACAACGATGTTCTGTTCAATGCTATTTCTAGTCCATCTTGGGACCAATTGGTCACCGCGTTGACTGTGGCAGGTAAGGGGTTCAAATCCCCAAGCCGTTACGAGGTAAGTGGACCGTTATTGCAGGATGAGGTCCAAAACACTCATGCATTAGTGGAAGAGCAAAGGACTATTTGGGAAAAGAATGGCTGCACCATTCTTTCTGATGGATGGACAGATGGTAGGAACAGGACACTCATCAACTTTCTAGTTGCTTCAGGAGGACAGTTAGTATTTTTAAAATCAATTGATGCCTCCAATGAAGTGAAGAATGCGGAGACCTTGTGCAACATGTTGGATGAAGTGGTGATAGATGTGGGAGTGCAGAATGTCATCCAAGTTGTGACTGATAATGCAGCTGCATATGTGGCAGCCGGCAAACTTCTAATGGCTAGACATCCGACATTATTTTGGAGCCCTTGTGCTGCCCATTGTCTTGACTTGCTCCTTGAGGACATAGGGAAACTAAGTTGGGTAAAGAAAGTGGTTGAAGATGGAAGGAATATCACCAAATACATCTACAATCACACATGGGTCCTGAATCTTATGAGAGAGCACACTGAAGGTAAGGATCTTGTGCGGTCGGGGGTTACACGCTTTGCTACCAAATTCCTCACCTTGCAGAGCATACTTGCTACATTGCCCAACCTGAAGCGAATGTTCGTGAGTGAAAGATGGTTGGGGAGTCCTTATGCTACAAAGCCTAAAGCAGAGAAGGTTGTGATTGCCATTTTTGATACTAATTTTGCCAAGATAGTGGAGGAGATCATCAATGTAAGTTTTGAAACTTTAATTGATGATTTATTATTTAATTTTCTAATATTTCAATCTGCTGATTTTGTTAGATTTTTTATATCTAGGTGTCGGAACCGTTGGTGAGGGTGCTACGAATGGTGGATGGGGATCATAACTCCATGGGGTATCTATATGAGGCCATGGATAAGGCCAAAGAGGCGATTCAACACTTGTATGGGTCAAACAAGACCAAGTATGAACCCATATGGCACATAATTGATCGGAGGTGGAACCATCAACTCCACCAACATATTCATGCTGCTGCCTACTTCTTGAATCCCAAGTTTTTTTACTCTCCGAGTTTCAGAGCAGATGCAGAGGTTAGAATTGGCCTTGACACATGCATTCGGAGATTAGTTGATGATGAGATCCTTCGAGACCTGATACTTGATGAGTTGCAGAGTTATAAGAAGGCCTTAGGGGAATTGTTTTCTTCACCTGATTGCAAACGTAGGAGAGCCACCTTACGACCAGGTAAAAAAAAGCATATGTTTAATTTTTACCATTTATTTCTCTCTTTAAGATTATTGAAATCTTTACAAGTTATAAATCACATTTTGTATCCTTGCAGATTTGTGGTGGGAAGATTATGGTGCCACAATGCCTAATCTTCAAAAGCTTGCCATCCGCATATTATCACAGCCTTGTAGTGCTTCTGGTTGTGAGCGCAACTGGAGTGTTTTTGAGAACATCCACACAAAAAAGCGCAATAGGTTGACTCAACAACGCTTGAATGATCTTGTCTATGTGCGGTACAACATTCGATTACATGAGAAGAAGGTGCTAGGGCAAGATTCATATGAAGCACTTGACTTGGATGACATTGATCCATATGCAGCAGAATGGGTTGCTTCTCCTGATGATGTTGATAATGATTTGGATCCATTCCTTACTAATGAGCAGCTGAGTGAGTTGGAGAGGGCAGGAGAGGAATGGGATGCGGAAGTGGCAGCACGTGAGGAGGAGCAGGAGGTTGATCATGCAGCAGAGGCACCTGTTAGTGTTGAGGATGTTGCCACTACTTCAGCACCACCCACCCAGCGGCCACAATCTGTTTTGAGCTTTAGTCGTAGACGCAATTTATGATTTCTTATTTTCATTGATACCAAACTTTGAACTTGATATGTAATCAGAATTTCAGAGGTTCTTGTTTTGTGGTCTATGACTCTATAACTCTATGAGACTGTCACTATGATACGTTGATATGTATTGAACTCTTATACATATGTTGCACTTGGTTTTTGGTTAATGCTATGATACTTGCATTTGTTGCTATGTATTACCAAAAAAATTTGATTTATATATCATGGAAATCATATATGTTATACAAATTTGGTGTAAATGTGTGTTTTTGAATTATATATAAAAAAAAAATGTATTTTCAAATGTTCAATAAAGTTGCCGAGTTTTGCCGAGTTTTTTGCCGAGTTTTGGCGAGTCCCGAGTTTTTAAAATTTTTTGGCCTTGCCGAGTTATTGCAAAATCCGAGTTTTTCATCTATGATATGGAATACTCAACCACCGTCCTCATGAGGTCTGCCAGATCTGACTTCTCCCCCTCTGCCAAATCTAGCAAGGCTAATGGTTCGTCCTTCATCTTATCAAAGCCTGGTTGATGAAGCTCAAGGTTGTCCTTCACCTGGTCAGCAACTTTGAATACTTCTATTGCCCTTACCATGCTTTAAGGAATCCTTGACCGGAATCTTTTCCTGATCTCGAAGCTATCGGCAACCTTAGCCAAATAATCTTCCAGATCTATTCTATGTTCGAAGGACATCCCTTCGACCCTTCTTATGTTGTGGAACGGCTCGAAGTTCTTTCTTGCCTTGTACTGGTAGAAGGGATACCAAGCCAATTCCTTCTCAGCCGTTGCAGCAACCTGTGATGATGGACATGTCTCCAGTCCATTCCCAATTGTGAGAGAAGAGGTTCCTGCAGTCTTCTACTTATCTCTCTGAATTGCTATAGACTCTTCTAATTGCCTTACAACCTTGAGCAACACCACTCGATTGGTAGGGTAGGTGGGGAGTTTGTAAGGACATCCCGTGAATGATTGCAGCAACCTGTGAGGATGGACATGTCTCCAGCCCATTCCCAATTGTGAGAGAAGAGGTTCCTGCATTCTTCTGCTTATCTCTCTAAATTCCCATATACGCTTCTAATTGCCTTACAACCTCAAGCAACACCACTCGATTAGTAGGGTAGGCGGGGAGTTTGTAAGGAGATCCCTTGAATGATTGCAGCAACCTGTGATGATGGACATGTCTCAAGCCCATTCCCAATTGTGAGAGAAGGGGTTCCTGCATTCTTCTGCTTATCTCTCTAAATTGCCATATACCCTTCTAATTGCCTTACAACCTCAAGCAAAACCACTCGATTGGTAGGGTAGGCGGGGAGTTTGCAAGGAGATCCCATGAATCCTTGAATCCTGATATAAGTGAATTTTGGGTACTGAATATACCAATACCCAAACCTCCTGATGAAGTCCATGGATTCTCGAGAGAGTCTCTGATGCAATCCACCCTGAAGCGTCCAAGTGATGTACATGAGCAAGGTATCATTTACTCTCTTGAAATGAAATTTCTCTTCCATGTGGAGCTGAGGATAGCAGTCATAGACTAGAAATTGGTTTTCTTTGTTTCCTACTTCCCCTCTCCAGGTGAGGCCCCTATATCTGTAAGTCCTTGCTAAAGAGTAGAATAGGTATGAACTCATGAAGAAGATTTTATTTGATTCTAGGTTCCTCAGGTGGGTATCTCAGTTGTTGCTTATCATCTGAGCCCAGTTTATCATTTTTATTCCATTTAATATTTCTTAAATGAAATAATACATCCAAGGTTCAAATGGAGCACCCTGAGGGTTTCCCATTATTCTGTTCAGCAGCATGATCATATCCCTGATGTCCTCTTTGAAGTATGCCCTTACTAGGCTCTTCCTCTGAAGTTTCGAGGCTCCCTTTCTTGGCTTGTCCAGCCAAGAATGATTAACGATGGCATTCTACTCCTCCAAGTGGTCTTGATACATGCCATAAGCCTCGTCCTTAGTTACATATACTGTGTTGTGATACTCTGGGATTCTGAAAGCCTCCCTGATGGCCTCCTCATTGAAGTTTGCCAACACTCTTCCATCTGGTGCGACAATGTCCTTGTTGTCAGGGTTGTAGTGTCGTGCACACTCAACTACCAACTCGGTGCACTGCTTTGCCAACACTCTTCCATCTAGTGCGACAATGTCCTTCTTGTCGGGGTTGTAGTGTCGTGCACACTCAACTACCAACTCGGTGCACTGCATGGTGGGGAGAAAGCCTGCAACATGTACAATACCATTCCTCATCATCTTCGGTGCAGTAGTGGTAGGCACAAGGTTGTCCAAACCAAACATGCGTTTCTTAAACTCCCACAAATTGATGTGTCTGAGGTTGGTGTCGCCAATATTCTTCCATTTTGAGGTCATCCTTGACTCAGGAGGGGCATCTTTGTCCACCTGGAACTTCATAGTGTCTAGGACCTACAGACAAACAATGAAACTTTAAGTGAGAAAATATTTTGCAAAATTTCGAAAAAAAATAACGGGGCTGCGAAATGCCTAAGTGTAGGAAAATTTTCATTTTTATTCTCATACTTAGCCATAAAAATTGAATTTTCACCTCAAAACCCTCAATCTTAGGGCTCATTGTGGTTACCACCAAGTGTCAAAACTTTCAAAAAATTTCATACTTAAACAAAAAAAATGATTTTCTTTCTCCAAAATTTTCAAAAAATCATTTTTTGAATTCTGGAAAATATTCAGAAAAAATCCATAAATTTGCATCATGAATTTAGTTTCACCTTCGAATGGGTAGAAGTAGGGGCTGGAAATTTCCCAAAAAAATACTTAAAACTGAAGAGAGATTCAATAACCCTTCCTTATGCTAATCTCTCTCGAAAATCTGTCAAAAGGTTTATTCAACTTCCAGCAATGTCAAAAACTTTCTCCAGATGATCTTCGGACTGAAATAATTTACTAAGCTCTCCTTAGTAACTTCGAACTTGTTGGTGTAGAAATGAAGTTTGTAATGAAGTATATGTAAATAAAATTAACTCTTCAATTGGAAACCCTTAAAATCTTCCAACCCATACTTCTAATTCCATCTTCACTCTTTAGGAAAGTGTTGTCATGTTTCCAAGTTTGAAGAAAATATCTTCCAAAGTTTCCAATTTGGTTTATAAGTTGAAATATTTATTAATCTTCCAATATTCTCTTTCGAAAACTTTCTATTTTGGATTTAGGCTCGGAATCCTTACCCATCTTCCAATATTCTCCTTTAAAAAACATTCCATTGTGGTGTTTGAGTTCGAAATCTTGCAGGAGTTTTGTTACATCATGTTGATGTTGTTTGACTTTTCATGTGTAGGTGGCCTTTTGGAGGCTTACCTTCATCTTCTTCAAACCTTGGTGGACTTTCCTTAGCTCTCCAAGGCATGGCGGAGTTTGAGAAGGCTTCTACATGGCTTAGAGCAGAATTTTGAAGGTCTTCTTCGATGCTCTTCCCTTTGCATGGCGGAGATTTAAGACATCTTTTACAACCTTTGAAAGCTTAGGGCGGAGTTTTTATGGGTCACATGTTTGGGCGGAGTTTGATGGCATCTTCAACATTACACTTTGCACCTTGGGTGGACTTTGGTGCTTGCTCTTCAAGGCGGAGTTTGAAGGTCTTCTTTGATGGACTTTGAGGAAAGCTCAATCAAGGCGAAGTTTAGACTAGGCATAGGGCGGACTTTAGAACACATCCCCTAGGGCGAACTTTAAACAAGGCTCCCAGCAGTTGACATGCTTGGGTGGACATGAGGCTATACCCCTATGGCGGACTTCTAAGACCTTACCCCATCAACATTTGAAGACCTTGAGCGGAGTTTTGAAGGTCTTCCACATGCCTATGGCGGAGTTTGAGGACCACTCCCAAGGCTTCTCCAAGACAATGGTGGACTTTGGAGCGTTGTCCACCAAGGCGGAGTTTTGGACTATCTCCCCATGGTGGACTTTGGACGGCTCTCTTGGTGACCTTTTATCCTAGGGCGGAGGTTGGAGAGTCCTCCTGATGACCTCACACACATGGCGGAGTTTTAGGTGCCACTTCATTGCCTTTCCAACATATGGCGGACTTTAGAAGGTGTTCCTACATGTCCTAGGTGTACTATTCAAGGCTCCCTCATGGCAGACTTTGCTGACTTGACTACCAAGGAGAAGTTTAGACGAGCTCCTTGTATGGCCTAGGGCGGAGTTTAAAGGGTCCTCCTTCGTGGTATGGCAAAGTTTGGAGGTGTTTCAACACATGGCGGACTTTTCGAGGGTCTTCTACACATGGCGGACTTTGGAGGGTCTTCAACACATGGCGGACTTTGGAGGGTCTTCAACACACGGCGGACTTTCAGATACTTTAAAACCTTCTTTAGCCAGACTTAGGAGAATTCTTAGAAAAATTTGAAAATTTCACAGCTTAATCAAATTTAACCGGATTAACTTGAATTTTGAAATCCATGCCTAGGTGGATCATCTGAGGCATCACGCCCCCTAAAATGTAGGGATTTGGCTTTTTAAGTCAAAACTTGGAATTTTTGGATCCCGGTCGAGGCAGGTCAATGGCAGCAGTGCAAACCCTATGTACCCACTCTGAAAAAGCAAAAAGGCAGACTTTCTAAAAATAGCCATACCGGGGATTGGGCTAGAAATGCCAAAAAAGAAACTTTCTAAAAAATAGGAAAAGCAAAAAAGCAAACTTTCTAAAAATAGAAAAGTTGTTCAAATTCATCCAAATCAATTGCGATCTTCGTCCTTTGGCCTCTCTAAGCGCTTTGAAGGTGTCTTGACCCTAGAATGATTTCGTTTGCAAAAACTAACTTCCAATCTTAGGATCTGAAATGTTCAAAACTGAGCAAGGCTTGGTAAAACTGGAGCAAAAGGTCAAAGGAAACTAACAAAAACCCTAGAAACCATGAAAAAGAGAGGGTCCCCATTTGCAATGCGGCAATGTGTGAAAAAGGTCACAACAGGTAGATCAGATGAATGAAACCACCATCAAAAACTGATCGATCAAGCCAAAATAATGAGAACAGACCACACAATGACATATGCCGACTAAGCAAGTTCTAAACTTTGGAAAAAGAGGTAATTGACACAAGCAATGATGACGTTGTCTGCAACAATACATAAATTTATCATTGCAAACCCTCAACAATAAGCTAATATAAATCGACATGATCTGACTGAGGAGAACGCAAGCCAGTAATATGCATTGAACAAACTTTATAAAATACTGGTCTAATGGAAACTCCAAGAATCAATGCCAAGAAGGAAAAAGTCCCTTCCTCTCGATCGGATCAGCCACCACAAGGATGATGAGTCACAAAGATCAACCACACGGGATATGCGCCAACACATCTCTACAAAATATATCTCGTTGGATCCAGAGAGATCTGCAAATTGTGATCTTGCCAACCATGATCACCCGGCCAAAGGAAAGTACTCCACAAGTGATTAATACAACTCCAAACTTTGATCGGGCCAATCAAAATGCCAAATTAAGGAAGCAAGCAAGTCCTTTGACGGAGATATCAATGATGAAATAAGCCTCTGAATAGCTCAAAATGAGCGTGCAAAATAGCTGGACTAACCAAAATACGGGCCACACAACGTAGGGCCGCCAAATGCAAAAACACATCGACACAACCACAAGTGCGCAAACTGCAACATCAGCATCGGCCTGGATCATGTACTTGCACTCGCCCAAAGTGTTCCACAGCTGATTATGTGATCACGCGAAGCAAACACAATCATGTCCAAGTTGTCCATGGACGTCGCAATGGCCATCACCTAGTCTCAGTGCCCCTCCATTGACACACGCAGTACGAGTGCTTCCGTCATAATTCCTCGCTTGACCAAAAATTCTTCTTTCTACTCTAGTTTTAGTTTTCCCTTTGCCTGGCTCTCACACAATGGCACGATAAACTCTATCGTCACCCCCGAGCACATCTCTCCTCAATATGTATATCTGCTATATGATTGAGTGTGTATATATATGAATGGAGATTCGACCTCCTTTAAATACACCGCTTATGCCCTTTCTCCAAGAGTTGGCCCTCTCCTAAGCAACACATCTCAATACAAAGAGGTGGCCAATTAGACAATTATATTAGCTATGTCGGCCATCGAAGGAATCCGACCATACCTACAAACATCAACATAAAGACATCCCTCCAATGTCATCAAATTATCCCACTAGAAATCATGACGAGAATACCCTTTGTATCCAATTCTATGATCCCTTTTCTTATTAGGATCAATATGTCACTCCCATCAAATCCAATGATATTGCTCCACCTCAAAATACTTTCTTTTCTAACCCATCATATGACCACCTTCCATCTCAAGATCCAAATCCATGTCATAATCTCCTTCCTTATCAACATCACGATGTAATGACAATCCTCCATCCCAAGAACAATTCATCCTTTCCATCCCATCTAATGATATTATTCCACATAAAGATCAAGATATCCCCACTCCACCACATGATCCTATTCCATGTCGAGATCAAAACATCCATTCCTCCCCATACCATAATCCCAATCCTCATCTTGATGCTTGCTCCTCATGATCCCTCTCCAAGTAAACATCAAAGTATCCCTTCATCTCCATGTCATGATCCCAATCCTGCGCAAGCGATCCATGAATCTCAAATCTGCCGAATGGTAGCCTCCAGAATAAAACAGCTAAATCAAAAAGGCCACAAAAGTCCATAAAGAAACCAAAAAATCTAAAAAATCTACAAAAGCCGAAAATAAAAAATAAAAATAAAAAACAATGTGGATTTACAAAATACTCATAGAAGAATTGCATCCCAAAAAAAATTCTGAATTGGCATCCAAACTTAGTAGTTCCAAAAAGTCCAAAGAGACAGTAATTGTCTCATCAAACTGTAATGTCTTATAAGTGACATTATATATACCTTTTCAAATCACTATATTTCTATTTCTCACCACCACAAACCTACACACAAACAAGAAAGGAAAAGGCTGGGAGTTGTGTTTCAGAGTCTACCTCAGTTAGACCTCGGTTTCGGTGTTTCTGCCTCCACATACAACCCAGATAATAGCAACAAGGAAAATTAAAAAGATAGAGATGAAACAATTACGATTAAGATAATAAATAGATTGAAAATAAGAGATTTTAGATGTACAAATGAATCAAGAAGAGTAAGAAAACATTCCCCTAATACTTGTGAAGACGGAATAGTGAGCTCTTCCAAACTTTGGAATAATGGTGGTCTTATGATATCATATGAGTATCGCCCAAGAAGATTGCTCAAAGCTCAAACCTACAAGAATTGATCAAAATGCCAAAAAGATCCCTCAAAATACCTCTTACAAAAAATATACCATTCCGACGAGGGGTGAATCAGTGGTTTCCAAAACTCTTTAACATTTTGCTCCTAAGAGAGATTACCGGTTACCAATCCTAATTCCAAGTTAACTTACCGGTAAGAGAAGGAAAGATATCATAAAACAAGCACACACAAAAGCACATCACATGACATCGTTATATACGAGGAAAACCCAAGATGGGGAAAACCTCGGTGAGAAATGCTACTGGAGTCTACTGCTCCAATCCAACCTCACAATGAAACGCTTCAATTACAACAATTAGGGAACCAACCCAAGGAGTACCACTCCTGCAGTTTATGGGTACCAACCCAAAGGAGCTACAACGCCTGTTGTTTCTGGGCACCAACCCAAAGGAGTTACAACCCCTGCACCAAAAACCAACTCAGTGATCTCTAATGAATCATTGTCAAATACAAATGTAATAATCTGGTTACAAGTGAGTCTTGTAACCACTGCATATTCTTCACCCTGTCAGTTTCACTTCTGCTCTGCCTTACCGGTTGTCTCCTCTTTCTTCTGTCACTTTGTCTCTATTTTGTTCTGTGTTGGTTTTATGTCCTCACCTTCCTTCTTCACCCCTCCTCTCTCTGCTCATGAACTTCTCTTGTTGTTGCTCACTTATCGACTCAAGCTCTACCGGTTGTTCATCTGACAGACTCTGCACTTGACTACCAGTTACTCAGCTAACTGGTTCCACCGTGCTTTGTTCTGCGCCTGCAGGATCTTCTCTGAAAAACCACTCACAACCGCATCAATCTAAGATATCCTCTAGTTGGCTTGAACACCGCCGGTTCACTTCTGCACTTATCCTCCCTTGCTGATTGCAGGTTGCTTTAACCTTACCGGTTAAGCCTCTACTAAAACCTGTTGTCAGTTGTGTCTTTCCTACATATAGTCAGAACTATTCTTACCCTACATCGAAGCCTAGTTGAGAATTTTTGGCTATCATCAATGATGATGGTGGTGGTGGTGGTGGTGGTGGTGGTGGTGGTGGTGGTGGTGTTGGTGGGGGTGGTGGTGATCGTGGTGGTATTCGTGGTGCTGATGGCTATGATGATGATGATGGTCATGATGATGGTCATGATGATAATCATGAAGACGATTGTAATGGTGATGATGATGGTGGTGATGATTATGGTGATGATGATAATCATGATAATGATGGTGATGGTGATGATGATGGTGGTGATGATGATGGTGGTGAGGATGATGATGATGATGATGATGATGGTGATGATGATGATGACGATGATGATGACAATGATGATGATGATGATGATGATGATGATGATGATGATGATGATGATGATGATGATGATGATGATGATGATGACGACGACGATGATGATGATGATGATAGTGGTGGTGCTAATGATGACGATGATGAAGGTGATAGTGGATGTGGTTTGGGTGGTGTTGGTGGTGGTGATGGTGGTGATTATGGTAATGATGATAACAATGATGTCAATGATAATGTGATGATACAATGATGGTGACGATGATGATGACTAGGATAACGATGAGATGTTGATAATGATAATTTGTATAATGATAATGAAGGCCTTCAAAAGCTTCATACCATCAATGCTAGTAAATATTCTCTAAGCTTCCCCATTATCTAAATTCCATGTCCTATAATCCTCGATGTTATAATGCTACAAAATCCCTCAATCCATAATCCTCAGCCTCCAATCTATAATGCTAATCCTTCACTTAATCCCCCAATCCATAATCCTAATACTCCAATCCTTAATCCTAATCCCCCAATCCATGATATCAATCCATTAGTAATCATAATCTTCCACAAAATCCTAAAACTTTACTCGCGAATCCAAATCATCCATTTAATCCATCCATCTAAATCCACATCATCCGCATCCTCCAAGTCCCTTGTTCATGAAATTGACCAAGGGCTATTAGCAAAGGTGATTGAATCTACACTTCCAAACAAAGTTGTTCATTCACCCAACCAAAGGAGTCTATCGAGTATTCATGAATTTCCTATCCCTCCATTCACCCAACCAAAGGAGTCTATCGAGTATTCATCCCCAACCACACTATCCATACCAAGAAATTCCAACCCCTTGATTAGAAACTACAAGACTTCTTCCAAGAAAATAGAGAAATGATCATGAAATTCTTTGAACTTATGAGAATCAATCTTCCACAAGATTACAACCGTCAAAAATCATGAGACCAGATCCATCATCCAACAACACCACATCATCCATCTCCATGTGGGCATGTCATCGTCTAACGCATGGCAGGTACTACCCTTTCACTACAAATCGTGACCCAAATACCATTTGCATCCAATTCCATGGTCCCTTTTCTTATTAGGATCAATATGTCACTCTCATCCAACCCAATGATATTCCTCCACCTCAAAATACTTTCTCTTCAAACCCATCATATGCTCACCTTCCATCTCAAGATCCAAATCCATGTCATAATCTCCTTCCTTATCAACATCGAGATGTAATGACAATCCTCCATCTTAAGAACAATTCATCCTTTCCATCCCATGTAATGATATTATTCCACATAAAGATCAAGATATCCCTACTCCACCACATCATCCTATTCCATGTCAAGATCAACACATCCATTCATCCCCATACCATAATCCCAATCCTTGTCTTGATGCTTGCTCCTCGTGATCCCTCTCCAAGTAAACATAAAATTTTCCCTTCATCTCCATGTCATATGTCATGATCCCAATCCTATGCAAGCGATCCATGAATCTCAAATCTGTCGAACGGTGGCCTCCAGAATAAAACAGCGAAATCAAAATGGCCACAAAAGTCCATAAAGAAAAAAAAAATTCTAAAAAATCTACAAAAGCCTAAAATAAAAAATAAAAATAAAAAACAATGTGGATTTTCAAAATACTCAGAGAAGAATTGCATCCAAAAAAAAATTCCGAATTGGCATCCAAACTTGCTAGTTCCAAAAAGTCGAAAGAGACATAAACGTAATTGTCTCATCAAAATGTTCTTCTTGCTGCTTACATTCTTCTAGTTGTTTCTAGTTGGTTGTCTTCTCTTAAACTAATAGGAATTCATCACATATAGGGCTACCAAAGATCTCTATCTCTATTGTAGCTTCCTCTTTAACATGCACTACCACATTGATAAATTTATGTCTTCCCCGCCATCCGACATGCTAACATTTGTTGACATCGCTAACTGTGTGGTAGGAAGGGGAACTAAAAGCCATTAACTTTTCAACATTAATTATTTTGTTTAACCAACCCGCTCTGTCGCGGGAGCAACTATCCTACCACTATCCCTTGCAAGAGTGGGGGCAGTCGGTCATCTCTTTATAAAAACTAAAGCCTCAAGCGCATGAGCACGATAGCTCCTGTGGCAATTTCAGTCGTAAATCTCATAAACAAACCTTGTGACGCTAAGAACACACTACAGGGACATGAAGAGTTTTGTTTTCTAATAAGGTTTGCTAAAGATGAAGAAATGCCTACAGATGCAAAATATTGTTTTTTTTTATTTAAAAAAAACACAAAAATTCTAGATCTTAAATGTATGCAATGAACTCAATGATGCAAAAAGAAAATTGGCATCACATCGGGTTCACCAAAATGTAATAGAGGAAATTCGCTACCTCAAGGATGATCAATCCTAGAGAACAAATCGACCCTCCAGTACCTCACTTAAATTGGCACTAAGGGTGGGCCAGTGGTCTTATGATATCAAATGAGTATCGCCCAAGAAGATTGCTCAAAGCTCAACCCCGCAAGAATTGATCAAACACCAAAAAGATCCCTCAAAATACTTGTTGGACATAATATGCCATTGAGAATCAGTGGTTTCCAAAACTCTTTAACCTTTTGATCCTAAGAGACATTACCGGTTACCAATCCTAATGCCAAGTTAAATTACCGGTAAGAGAAGGAAAGATATCATAAAACAAGCACACGCAAATGCACATCACATGACACCGTTATATAAGAGGAAAACCCAAGATGGGTAAAACCTCGATCAGAAATGTTGTTGGAGTCTACTACTCACATCCAACCTCACAATGAAACACTTCGGTTACAACATTAAGGGAACCAACCCAAGGAGTACCACTCCTGTAGTTTATGGGGACCAACCCCTATTGTTTATGGGTACCAACCCAAAGGAGTTACAACCCCTGCACAAAAAACCAACTCATTCATCTACAATGAATCATTATTAAATACAAATGTAATAATCCGGTTAGAAGTGAGTCTTGTAAACACTGCATATTCTTCACCCTGTCGGTTTCACTTCTCCTTTGCCTTACCGGTTTGTCTCCTCCTCTTCCTTCTGTCACTCAAGCTCCACCGGTTGCTCATCTAACAGACTCTGCACTTGACTACCATTTACTCAGCTTCCTGGTTCCACCCTACTCTATTTCGCACCTACAGGATCTTCTCTACAACCCACTCCCGACCGCCTCACTTTAAGATATCCTTTAGTTGGCTTGAACACAACTGGTTCACTTCTGCACTTCTCCTCCCTTGCTGCTTGCAGGTTTCTTTAACCTATAGTCACTATAGTCTTCTACTATTTTTACTCTGGTCGATCTAAATACTCATGCCCCCCTCCTCTATCTCCGACATCATCAAAAAACTCATTCTTCAGTCTGTACATATATAGCCAAGTTTCTCGCAAGAATAGAAAAATAAATCTTGGCGTGCTACGGTAATCATCCACCGACCTCGAGGCGTATCAAATCCGATAGAATCATGCATCAGAGATGACAGTCAGCTCTAGATCATCCATCACAGCTAATCTCGTGGCATCCAATACACGTTCGCTATTTTTAACAAACATGGCCCTATCTATCAACCTCCTTCTGTCAATCACATTTAATGATCTCTTGGTTGCCTTATCCAAGTCAGATCTGCAACTAGATATCTTTCCTCAGTAGTAGCATCACGTAGATCTTCATTCCTCATCGAGCCAAAAATCATTGTAACATATCCTGTGATTTCCTCAATAGACCTACCACTAACTACCTCACTGACACGGCACTTCACGGTCCTGTGCACACAAACCACTTCAACTCCACGTGGTGTCTTTATCGGTATCCACCTTAGCTAAACCTATGTGTTGGCTCTGATAGCATCACCAACCTATGCTTCATACTACCGGTCCATCTTGCCTACAAGTTCTCTAACCCTATCGGTACATCGCACCTTGCCGATTAACCTTCATGTCTGCACTTCTCTTCATTAGGTGAGAGACTTTCACCTTTGCCTCTTTGGTCTCTCACCAGTTGACACAATATATCTACTATCTCTATTGTAGATATCAGTAGATATGTTTACCAATGGACAACTCTCTTGCTTGCATACGATGATATCCTTGATGACACCGTTCCATCAAATTCCAACTGTTATGCACCTGTGGCAACGCGTTTCTCCATCTGCAACCTAGTAACTCCATGTTTGTGACTGCAGAATCACTTGCATCCTTCTGCATCTGATCTATTCTCATCTCAACCGGTTTGTCAAGGTGACAGAGTCATTTGTCTAAGTGACAAACCCATCACTCTTCATCTTTCCCGGCAGCTCATCATGCCTTCCCTGTCAATCCCATGCATATATTTTGATTTCATGCACCTGAGGCATCTTTGATTCACCGGTAGATCCAGTGTGAGCCATCAATCTCCCACCTTCTACTTTTCTTCCTTATCTCATATGGATATGATGCATTCCATGCATGTAGTGATCTAAGCCAAGTGTTAGCACTTACCGATGGGAATACAAGGACTTGACATTTGCTTCCAGCATTGCACTGAAATGACATTGTTGTCATTATCTTCAGTCAAGCACATAGGATCCGGTTGTACATACTCACTGTCAGTGATATCTTTAGCCGATCGGAGTCCATCAAACTGCTACCAATGAAGTTGTCTTCTCTTAGCTTTCCTTTTGCTTTTGCATCTCCATTATTCTTCCGTGCAGTAGCGGTCTTCTTCTTTATGTCTTCACCGGTTGTAGTCAGATCAATCTTCTTCCTTGGGGCATTTCCAATAGTGAAAGTTTGACCCTTGTCCTTTCCATTTGAGCAGATGAAAAGAATGTCTTTGCTGGAGACATCCTTACCTGTGGAACACTCACACGTTTCAAATCCTAATCCCCCAGTCTCCTTGGATTGTTTTTGTTTACTCAACATTTTGTCCAAGACTTCATCCACTTGTGCTTTCACATTATTGATAGCTTACATTGACTCTTGAAGACTTTTGACTAAATTTGTTAGACAATAGTAGCATTCTTAAGCATCGTGTATTCTTTTCTTACTCTACTAAGCTCCTCGAGTGCATTAACAAGTTCTCCTTCAAGATCTACTTCAGTTTCTTCTTCTTCTCCATCTTCTTCATCACTACCAAAAAGATCTTTCCGATGGGATTCATCTGAATTATTACTTTGAGATATGTGCATCTCACTTTCTGTCTCTTGGGCCATGAAGATATGAGTTTCCTCATCATCATTGTTGCAGCTGCTGATTGATCATCCTTCATCATCTGCATATGTGCTTGCTGCAATGTTCTTCTTGTTTTCACAGACTGATCCAACACTGGTAGGCTCATTACCATAGAGCTTCTTTAATCTGGCCTAAAATCTTTTTGCAGATCTATAATTATCTACCTGTGAAGAAACATCACCGGTAAGTCCATTGAATATGCCCTTCATGGCTTCTTCATTGCATCTAGATCTTCTTTTTGCTTCAGCATCGGTGGGAGGATTGGTAGGACTAGGGATACCATTTACAATTGTCATTCAAACATCATACCCTACAGAGGACAAGTAGACTTCCATTCTGCAACTCCAAACAGAAAAGTTTGAAACATCAAACATTGGAGTAGGGGGTGACACTAAACAAACCATTTTGTCCAAATACCAGAATCTACCCAAGCTAGAGAAAGCTTATCAATCGGGAACCTACGCTCTGATACCAATTGTTGGATACAATATACCACTGAGAGGGGGGGTGAATCAGTGGTTTCCAAAACTCTTTAACCTTTTGATCCTAAGAGAGATTCCCAATTACCAATCCTAATGCCAAGTTAACTTACAGGTAACAGAAGGAAAGATATCATAAACAAGCAAACACAAATGCACATCACATGACACCCGTATATACGAGGAAAACCCAAGATGGGAAAAACCTCAATGAGAAATGCTCCTGGAGTCTCCTGCTGCAATCCAGCCTCACCATGAAACACTTCGGTTACAACATTTAGGGCACTAACCCAAGGAATACCACTGCTACAGTTTATGGGCACCAACCCAAAGGAGCTACAACCCCTGCTATCAATGGGCACCAACCCAAAGGAGTTACAACCCCTACATCGAGCACCAACTCAGTGATCGGCAATAAATCATTATCAAATACAAATGTAATAATCTGGTTACAAGTGAGTCTTGTAGCCACTGCTTATTCTTTACCCTGTCGGTTTCACTTCTCCTCTGCCTTACCGGTTGTCTCCTCTTCTTCCTTCTGTCACTTTGTCTCTATTCTGTTCTCTGCTGGTTTTATGTCCTCTCCTTCCTTCTTCTCACCTCCTCTCTCTTCTCACCTACTCCTGCTGCTGCTCACTGGCCAACTCAACCTCTACCAGTTATTCATCTGACACTTTGCACTTGACTACTGGTTACTCAGCTTATTGGTTCCACCCCGCTTTGTTATGTGCCTGCGGGATCTTCTCTGCAACCGACTCACGACAGCCACACTCTAAGATATCCTCAAGCCAACTTGAACACCAACAGTTCACTTCTGACTTCCCCTCCCTTGCTTCTTGCAGGTTGCTTTAACCTTACCGGTTAAGCCTCTACTAAAACGTGTTCCCGGTTGTGTCTCTCCTACATACAGGCACTATAGTCTTCTACTATTTTTACTCTGACTGATCTACACACTCATGCCCTCCTCTATATCCGGCATCATCAAAAAACTCGTTCTTCAGTCTGCACATATATAGCCAAGTTTCCTGCCAAAATAGAAAAACAAATCTTGCCACGCTATGGTAATCATCTACCAACCTCGAGCCATATCAAATCAAATCGAATCATGCATCAGAAATGATAGCCAGCTCTATATCATTCATCACAACTAATCTCGTGGTATCCAATAAACGTTCGCTATTTTTAGCAAACACGACCCTATATATTGACCTGCTTCTGTCACTCACATTTAATGATCTCTTGGTAACCTTGTCCAGGTCAGATCTGCAACTAGATATCCTTCCTCGCTCATAGCATCATGCAGATCTTCATTCTTCATCGAGTCACAAATCACTCTAACATTCTCGTGATTTCCTCAGTCGACCTACCGCTAACTACCTCACCGACACGACAATTCACTGTCCTCTGCATGCAAGCCACTTCAACTCCACGTGGCATCTTTGTTGGTATCCACCTTAACTAAATGTCTTTGTTGGCTCTAATAGGATAGCCGACCAATCACTTAATCGGTGTATGCTTCATACTACCGGTCCATCTTGCCTACCGGTTCTCTAACCCTGTCGGTACATCTCACCTTGTCGGTTAACCTTCATGTCTGCACTTCTTTTCATCAAGTGTGAGAATTTCACCTTTGCCTCTTTGATCTCTCACCGATTGAAAGAGTATATCTACTATCTCTACTGTAGATACCGATAGATATGTTTGGAAGTGGACAACTCTCTTGTTTGCACACAATGATATCCTTGATGACACCATGCCATCAAATTCCAACTGTTATGCACCTGTGGCAATGTGATTCTCTATCTGCATGCTAGTAACTTAATGTTTGTGACTACAAACTCACTTCCATCCTTGTGCATCTGACCTATTCTCATCTCAACCGGTTTATCAAGGTGGCAAATTCATTTGTCTAAGTGACAAACCCATCACTCTTCATCTTTCCCGGCAGCTCATCATGCCTCCCCTGTCGATTCAGTGCATATCTTTTCATTTCATGCACCTGAGGCATCTTTGATTCACCGGTAGATCCAGTGTGAGCCACCAATCTCTTGCCTTCTTCTTTTCTGTCTTATCTCATATGGATATGATGCATTCCATGCACGCAGTGAGTAAGCCACGTGTTAGTACTTAAAGGTGGGAGTACCTGGACTTGACATTTGCTTCCAGCATTGCAATATTATGACATTGTTGTCATTATCTTCACTCAAGCACATAGGATCCGGTTGTGCACACTCACTCTCAGTCATATCTTTAGCCGATGGGAGTCCATCAAATTGCAAATCGGTGGCCTGCAGATACATCACCTCTGGTGTTGAACTAAATGATGCAAAAAGCAAACTCGCTTCACATCGGGTTCACCAAAATGTGATGGAAGATATTCGCTACGTCAAGCATGATCAATCCTACAGAATAAATTGGCCCTGCATTACCTCACTTAAATTGGCGCTAAGGGTGGGCTAGCAGACGAAAAATGTGAAACTAAACTAAGGCACTGCAAATGAGACTGTTGAACGACTCTATTAAACCTCTGTCCCGAGAATGAGCGCACGGATCTGGAACACCAATGCGGTGCATTCGTACTCGGGACAGACTTGATGCAACATTATCTCTATTTTGTTCTCTGTTGGTTTTATGTCCTCTACTTCCATCTTCGCACCTCCTCTCTCTGCTCACCTTCTCCTGCTGTTGCTCACTTGCCGACTCAAGCTCTCCCAGTTATTCATCTGACAGACTTTGCACTTGACTACCAATTACCCAACTTACTGGTTCCACCGTACTCTATTAAGCGCCTGCAGGATCTTCTCTGCAACCCATTCACGACCGCATTACTCCAAGATATCCTTAGGTTGGCTTGAACACCATTTGTTCACTTCTGCACTTCTCCTCACTTGCTTCTTGTAGGTTGCTTTAACCTTACCGGTTAAGCCTCTACTAAAACCTATTGTCGGTTGTGTCTCTCCTACATACAGTCACAACTGTTGTTACCCTCCATAAAAGCCTAGTTGAGAATTTTTTGCTATCACCAATGATGATGGTGGTGGTGGTGGTGGTAGTATTGGTGGTGGTGATGGCTATAATGATGATGATGGTGATAATGATGGTGATGATGATAATCATAATGATGATGGTGCTGCTGATGATGATGATGATGATGATGATGATGATGATGATGGTGATGAATATGTTGTTGATGTTGGTGGTGGTGATGATCACAACGATGACGATCATGACGATGATGATGATGATGATGATGAGGACGAAGATGATGATCATGATGATCATGATCATGATGATAGTGGCCGTGATGATGATGATGATGATGATGATAGTGGTGGTGGTAATGATGACAATGATGAACATGATGATCAATAGTGGTGGTGGTAATGATCACAATGATGATGGTGATAGTGGAGGTGGTTTGGGTGGTGATGGTTGTGATTATGGTGGTGATGATAACAATGATGTCGATGATAATGTGATGATACAATGATGGTGTTGATGATGATGACTAGGATAATGATGAGATGTTAATTATGATGATTTGAATAATGATAATCAAGGCCTTGAAAAGCTTCATACCATCAATGCTAGTAAATATTCTTTGAGGTTCCCCATTATCTAAATTCCATAATCCTAATCCTCCAATCTATAATGCTAATCCGTAACTTAATCCCCCAATCCATAATCTTAATAATCCAATCCTTAATCCTAATCCGCCAATCCATGATATCAATCCATTAGTAATCATAATCTTCCATAAAAGCCTTAAATTTTACTCCTAAATCCACATCATCCATTTAATCCTAATCATCCAAGCCATAATTCTAAACCTTAATATGATCCTAGTCCTCAAACATATTAAATCCCTCCTAAATCCTATAAATCCACATCATCCCCATCCTCAAGTCCCTTGTTCATGAAATTGACCAAGGTCTATTAGCAAACGTGACTGAATCCCCATTTCTAAACAAAGTTGTTCATTCTCACCTTGCCATACATAGACCTCCATCCTCATTAAACCAAGACCAAACTAAATCCCCAAAAACTCATGAATTTCCTATCCCTTGCAAGTGTGAGGATAGACGGTCCTCTCTTTACAAAAACTAAAGCCCCGGGCGCATGAGCACTATAGCTCCTATGGCACTTTCGGTCGTAAAGTTCAGAAACAAGCCTTGTGAGGCTAAGACCACACTATAGGGACACGAAGAGTTTTGTTTTCTAATAAGGATTGCAAAAGATAAAGAAATGCATTTAAATGCAAAGACAAAGATGCAAAATATTGTTGTTTTTGTTTAAAAAAAAACGAAAAATTCTAGATCTTAAATGTATGCAATGAACTAAATGATGCAAAAAGAAAATTGGCTTCACATCGGGTTCACCAAAATGTAATGGAGGAAATTCGCTACCTCAACGATTATCAATCCTAAAGAACAAATTGGCCCTCTAGTACCTCACTTAAAGAGGCGCTAAGGGTGAGCTAGCAGACGAAAAATGTGAAACTAAACTAACGGACTATAAATGCACCTTCGGGACGACTCTGCTAACCATCTGTCCCGAGTACAAGCCCACCGATTTGGGACATCAACGCAGCGCGTTGTTGTCCTATATGGGCAAGGTGCAGAGACCGTAAAAAAAGTCACAGACGGAACTATATTTATTGAATAAGCTCAAAAAATGACAAAAACTAATCTACTGGCACAAAGTACGAAGTGCTAGCATTAAGTAAAGAAGAGAGTAAGAATAACTCACAATGGGTCCACAATTCAAGTCTTCCGAAACATGATAAATTTCTTATCACTACAAACCTGCACACAAACGAGAAAGGAAAAGGTTGGGGGCTGTGTTTTGGAGTCTGCCTCAGTCAGACCCCCATTTCGGTGTTTCTCCCTCCACATAAAACCCAAATCGTAGCAACAAGGAAAATTAAAATGATAGAGATGAAACAATTTCGATTCAAATAATCAATAGATTGAAAATAAGAGATTTTAAATGCACAAATGAATCAAGAAGAGTAAGAAAACCTCACCCTAATACTTGTGAAGACGTAACTGTGAGCTCTTCCAAAGGTTGCAAGCATGGTGGTTATATGATACCATATGAGTATCACCCAAGCAGATTGCTCAAAGCTCAAAACTGCAAGAATTGATCAAAATACAAAAAAGATCCCTCAAAATACCTGTTAGAAATAATATACCATTTAGAGGGGGGGTGAATTAGTGGTTTCCAAAACTATTTGACCTTTTGATCCTAAGAGAGATTACCGGTTACCAATCCTAATTCCAACTTAACTTACCGGTAAGAGAAGGAAAGATATCATAAAACAAACACACACAAATGCACATCACATGACATCGGTATATATGAGGAAAACCCAAGATGGGGAAAACCTCGGTGAGAAATGTTGCTGGAGTCTATTGCTCCAATCCAACCTCACAATGAAACGCTTCGATTACAACATTTAGGGCACCAACCCAAAGGAGTTACAACCCCTGTTATTTATGGGAACCAACCCAAACGAGTTACAACCCCTGCACTGAAAACCAACTCAGTGACCTACAATGAATCATTATGAAATACAAATGTAATAATCCGGTTACAAGTGTGTCTTGTAACCACTGCATATTCTTCACCCTACCGGTTTCACTTCTGCTCTGCCTTACCGGTTGTCTCCTCCTCTTTCTTCTATCACTTTGTCTCTATTTTGTTCTCTATTGGTTTTATGTCCTCTCCTTTGTTCTTCTCACCTCCTCTCTCTTTTCACCTTCTCCTATTGTTGCTCACTTTCTGATTCAAGCTCTACGGGTTGTTCATCTGACAAACTCTGCACTTGACTACCAGTTACTCCGCTTACTGGTTCCACCGTACTCTGTTCTGCGCCTGCAAGATCTTCTCTGCAACCCACTCACGACCGCATCAATCTAAGATATCCTTTGTCTGGCTTCAACACCACCAGTTCACTTCTGCACTTCTCCTCCCTTGCTCCTTGCAGGTTGCTTAACCTTACCGGTTGAGGCTCTACTAAAACCTTTTGCCAGTTGTGTCTTTCCTACATACAGTCACAACTATTCTTACCCTCCATAGAAGCCTAGTTGAGAATTTTTGGCTATTATCAATGATGATGGTCGTGGTGTTGGTGGTGGTGGTGGTATTGGTGGTGGTGATGGCTATGATGATGATGGTGATGATGATGGTGATGATGATAATCATGATGACGATGGTAATGGTGATGATGATGGTGGTGATGATGACGATGATGATGGTAGTGATGATGATGGTGATGATGACGATGATCATAATAATGATGATGATAGTGGTGGTGGTGGTGACGATGATGATGATGATGATGATGATGATGATGATGATGATGATGATGATGATGATGATGATGATGATGATGATGATGATGATGATGATTGTGATTGTGGTGGAGATGATGATGATAGTGGTGGTGGTAATGATGATGATGATGATGGTGATGGTGGATGTGTTTTGGATGGTGTTGGAGGTGGTGATGGTGGTGATTATGGTGCTGATTATAACAACCATATCAATGATAATGTGATGATACAATGATGGTGACAATGATGATGACGAGGATAATGATGAGATGTTGATGACGATGATTTGTATAATCATAATGAAGGCCTTGAAAAGCTTCATACCAACAATGCTAGTAAATATTCTCAGACCTTCCCCATTATCTAAATTCCATGTCCTATAATCTTCCATGTTATAATGCTAAAAATCCCTCAATCCATAATCATAGTCCTCCAATCTATAATGCTAATCCTTAACTTAATCCCCAAATCCATAATCTTAATACTCCAATACTTAAACCTAATCCCCCAATCCATGTCATAATCTCCTTCCTTATCAACATCGAGATGTAATGACAATCCTCCATCCCAAGAACATTTCATCCTTTCCATCCCATCTAATGATATTATTCCACATAAAGATCAAGATATCCCCACTCCACCACATGATCTTATTCCATGTTGAGATCAAAACATCCATTCATCCACATACCATAATCCCAATCCTCGTCTTGATGCTCGCTCCTCATGATTCCTCTCCAAGTAAACATCAAAGTATCCCTTCATCTCCATGTCATGATACCAATCCTCTTCAAGCGATCCATGAATCTCAAATCTGTCGAATGGTGGCCTCCACAATAAAACAGCTAAATCAAAAAGGGGACAAAAGTCTATAAACAAAACAAAAAAATCTACAAAAGCCTAAAATAAAAAACAATGTGGATTTTCAAAATACTCATAGAAGAATTTCATCCCAAAAAAAATTCGGAATTGCCATCCAAACTTGCTACTTCCAAAATGTCCAAAGAGATATAAACGTAATTGTCTTATCAAACTGTAAAGTCTTATAAGTGACATTACATATACCTTTGCAAATCACTGTATTTCTACTTCTTTTGCTTCTAGACTCTTGTTGCAATAGAGATCCTCCTACTTTGCCAATTGGTTTTCTTTCTCTATTCTCAACACCTTGTGATTTTAGAGCTCCTCATCCATGAAAAACTATTATGGGTCTTTGCCGCACACATACCACCTCCTATTGCACCTACACATATATCTCTAAAAACAGAAATAAAGTTAAAAGGAACAAAAATTCCCCACAAGTCCTTCCTCCACATTATGCCTATTATACATCCTTTCCATTACATATTTCGTTGTGGCCTTCATTTCAAAGCTCAAAGTGATTTTGTTCATTAAACAACTCCTTTTTTATATTATTATCTTTTATACCATAAATGAAACTCTTTTCTCTCTTCCTCAAAATCCTCATTTCCTCTCCTTGAAAGAGAGAATCCATTAATTCTCTCTTTTCATTAGTCAACAAATTCTATGCATGTTCTTCTTGCTACTTACATTGTTCTAGTTGTTTCTAGTTGGTTGTCTTCTCTTAAACTAATAGGAATTCATCACATATGGGGCTACTAAATATCTTTATCCTTATCGTAGCTTCCTCTTTAACGTGTACTACCGCATTGATAAATTTATGTCTTCCCCGCCATCCCACATGCTAACATTTGTTGACATCACTAACTGTGCAGTAGGAAGGGAAACTACAAGCCATTAACTCTTCAACATTAATTATTTTGTGTAATCTATCCGCTCTATGGCAGGAGAAACTATCCTACCACTATCCCTTCCAAGGGTGGGGGCTATCAATCCTCTCTTTACAAAAACTAAAGCCTTCAACACATGAGCACTATATCTCCTATGGCAGTTTCAGTCGTAAACCTCATAAACAAGCCTTGTGACGCTAAGACCACACTACAAGGACATGAAGAGTTTTGTTTTCTAATAAGGTTTGCTAAAGATGAAGAAACGCATGCAAATGCTAAGACAAATTCAAAATATTATTTTTTTTGGTTTTTCAAAAAATTAAAAATTCTAGATCTTAAATGTATGCAATGAAATAAATGATGCAAAAAGAAAATTGGCTTAACCTCGGGTTCACCAAAACGTAATAAAGGAAATTCGCTACCTCAAGGATGATCAATCTTAGAGAACAAATGGCCCTCCAGTACCTCACTTAAATTGGCGCTAAGGGTGAGTCAGCGGATGAAAAATGTGAAACTAAACTAACCGACTGCAAATGAAACTCTTGGACGACTATGTTAACCCTTTGTCCCGAGTACGAGCGCACCAATTTGGGACACCAGCGCGGCGCATGGTTGTCCTATATGGACGAGGTACAAATACTATACAAAAAGTCACAGATGCAACTATATTATTGAATAAGCTCAAAAAATAACAAAAACTAATCTACTTGCATGAAGTACGAAGTGCTAGCATTGAGTAAGGAAAGACTCAGATAAACTCACAACGGTCCACGATTCAAGTCTCCGGCAAGATGATAAATTTCTCACCACAGCAAACCTACACACAAACGAGAAAGGAAAAGGTTGGGGGTTGTGTTTTGGATTCTGCCTCAGTCAGACCCCTGTTTCGGTGTTTCCACTTCCACAGACAACCCAAATAGTAGCAACAAGGTAAATTAAAATGATATAGATGAAACAATTACAATTAAGATAATAAATAGATTGAAAATAAGAGATTTCAGATGTACAAATGAATCAACCAGAGTTATGAAACCTCCCCCTAATACTTGTGAAGACAGAACCATGAGCTCTTCAAAACGTTGCAATAATGGTGGTCTTATGATATCATATGAGTATCGCCCAAGAAGATTGCTCAAATCTTAAACTTGCAAGAATTGATCAAACGCCAAAAAGATCCCTCAAAATACCTGTTGGACATAATATGCCATTGAGAATCAGTGGTTTCCAAAACTCTTTAACCTTTTGATCCTAAGAGAGATTACCGATTACCAATCCTAGTACCAAGTTAACTTACCGGTAAGAAAAGGAAAGATATCATAAAACAAGATGGGGAAAACCTCGGTGAGAAATGTTGTTGGAGTCTACTACTCCTATCCAACCTCACAATGAAACACTTCGGTTACAACATTTAGGGCACCAACCCAAGGAGTACCACTCCTGCAGTTTATGGGCACCAACCTAAAGGAGCTACAACCCCTGTTGTTTATCCATACAAACACAAAGGAGTTACAACCACTGCACCAAGAACCAACTTAGTGATCTACAACGAATCATTATTAAATAAAAATGTAATAATCCAGTTAGAAGTGAGTCTTGTAACCACTACATATTCTTCATCCTGTTGGTTTCACTTCTCCTCTGCCTTACCGGTTTGTCTCCTCCTCTTCCTTCTATCACTTTGTCTCTATTTTGTTCTTTGTTAGTTTTATGTCCTCTCCTTCCTTCTTCTCACCTCCTCTCTCTGCTCGCCTTCTCCTGCTATTGCTCACTTGCCAACTCAAGCTCTATCGGTTGTTCATCTAACAGACTCTCCAATTGACTACCGTTTACTCAGCTTACTGGTTCCACCCTACTTTGTTCCGTGCATGCGGGATCTTCTCTTCAACCCACTCCCAACCGCCTCGCTTTAAGATATCCTCTAACTGGCTTGAACAGAACCGGTTCACTTCTGCACTTCTCCTCCCTTGCTGCTTGCAGTTTGCTTTAACCTATAGTCACTATAGCCTTCTACTATTTTTACTCTGGCCGATCTACACTCTCATGCCCTCCTTCTCTATCTCCGTCATCATCAAAAAACTCATTCTTCAGTCTGCACATATATAGCCAAGTTTCCCGCCAGAATAGAAAAACAAATCTTGGCGTGCTAGGGTAATCATCCACCGACATCGAGGCATATCAAATCAGATAGAATCATGCATTAGGATGACAGTTGGCTCTAGATTATCCATCCCAGCTAATCTTGTGGCATCCAATACACGTTTGCTACTTTTAGCAAACACAATCCTATCTATCAACCTCCTGTAAATCACATTTAATGATCTCTTGGTTGCCTTCTCCAGGTCAAATCTGCAACTGGATACCTTTCCTCGATCGTAGCATCACGCAGATCTTCATTCTTCATCGAGCCACAAATCATTGCAACATATCCCGTGATTTCCTCAGTAGACCTACCACTAACTACCTCACTGACACGACACTTCACTGTCCTGTGCACGCAAGCAAATTCAACTCCATGTGGTGTCTTTGTCGGTATCCACCTTAGCTAAACCTCTGTGTTGGATCTGATAGGATCACCAACCAATCAATTAACCGATGTATGCTTCATACTGCCGGTCCATCTTACCTACCAGTTCTCTAACCGTGTTGGTACATCTCGCCTTGCTGATTAACCTTCATGTCTGCACTTCTCTTCATCAGGTGAGAGACTTTCATCTTTGCCTCTTTGGTCTCTCATTGGTTGACACAATAGATCTACTATCTCTACTGTAGATACCGGTTGATATGTTTGCAAGTGGACAACTCTCTTGCTTGCACACAATCATATCCTTCATGACACCGTTCCATCAAATTCCAACTGTTATGCACCTGTGGCAATGCTTTTCTCCATCTGCATCCTAGAAACTCCATGTTTGTGACTGCAGACTTACTTGCATCCTTGGGCATCTGACGTATTCTCATCTCAACCGGTTTCTCAAGGTGGCAGATTTATTTGTCTAAGTGACAAACCATCACTCTTCATTTTTCCCGGCAGCTCATCATGCCTTACCTGTCAATCCAGTGCATGTCTTTTGATTTCATGCACGTGAGGCATCTTTGATTCACCGGTAGATCCAATGTGAGCCACCAATCTCCTACCTTCTACTTTTTTGTCTTATCTCATATGGATATGATGCATTCCATGCAAGCTGTGACCTAAGCCAAGTGTTAGCACTTACCGATGGCAGTACCAGGACTGGACAACTACTTCTAGCATGGCATTGATATGACAATGTTGTCATTAGCTTCAGTCAAGCACATAGGATCCCGTTGTGCACACTTACTATCAATCATATCTTCAGCCGATGGGAGTCCATCAAACTGTATATCAGTGGCCTACACATACATCACCTTCAGTGTTGATGTGATTCTTGTAATATTCCATCTCTTCAGCACAATCAACATCCCAACATCTTGCTCTCTTACTGATATCATCATTTTGCCTCTTCATCAAATTTTAATGCCATGTTTTTACACCAATTTCATGCATTACTTGTTTGCATCCATAAGCCTTCTTCGACCATCAACATGTCACTTCACCAATGTGTCCGTCCATGATCCTACTCCTTTCGTTCTTCTTCCAAACCTTTTTGGTCTCACTCTTTTTCCTATTTTCAGTCCTAGGAGTAGGTCTTACCTTCTTTTGTTGATTGGCCCTTGCCCTATCAGATTTTGTAGCATGACTGGAAGCATTGTTGTAGAAGCAAACTGCATTCATACCAAGCAACTGTCTTGAGGACCTTTTGTCAAACCGGTTTAAGTCTCATCTTTTGTTCATGCCATTGCGGCTAGCTACCGGTCTCCATGGATTCCTTGAACATGCAGGGGTATTTCTTCTTTTGTTCCATGCAGTCCTTTGTTGCTCATATGCCTTGTAACTTCCTCTTTGTTGATTAGGATTGTTCCACCGGTTACCATAGGAGTGTGAGTTCTTATTCCTGCATTCATAACTTCTATGCCCAAATCTATTGCAATTACAACATTGAACATTTGCATAATTGAGAAAGGTGATATGAATGTTTCTGCTCTTTGAACCTTTTTGCCCTTCTGCATGATATCTATGGCAACCTAGATTTTTTCTCCTGGATCCCTTCTACATTCTTCTGCTTCATGACCATAACCATTACATGCAAAGCAATAACCAGAGAAGGAGGACTTCTTACCGGTTTTTCATCTCCATTTTTGCTTCTCCGGGGATGGATCCTAGTATGTCTATTCTTTGCATTTCTTCCATCTGGTCCCTTCTTCTTCCACACTTGTCTCGACTTGGAGGTAGCAGTATTTCTTTGTCCTCTGCCAGTAGGTGGTCTTCAAGACTGTCTTTTAAATTTCTTGCTACGGATGAAGTTTTCTTCTCTCAGCTTCCCTTTTCCTTTTGCATCTTCATTATTCCTCCGTGCAGTAGCGGTCTTGTTCTTTATGTCTTCACCGGTTGTAGTCAGATCAATCTTCTTCCTTGGGGCATTTCTAATAGTGAAAGTTTGACCCTTGTCCTTTCCATTTGAGCAGACGAAAACAATGTCTTTGGTTGAGACATCCTTACCTGTGGCGCACTCACCGGTTTCAAATCCTAATCCCGCAGTCTCCTTGAATTGTTTTTGTTTGCTAAACATTATGTCCAAGGCATTAGTGCTGCAATTATACCGGATCCTCACCTTGAGTTCATCTTGACACTTCTCAAGGTCTTTCTTAGGATTCTTCACTTCATCATTTATCCTTTGATACTCTTTGTCTTTGGCCTCTAGTTCTAACGCTAAATCTTTGTACCTGCATATCTTGGTACCCAAGTCTGATTTGGATACCACATTCACTTCCTTAGCATCATCCAATTGTGCTTTCAGATTAGTGATAGGTAGCATTGACTCTTGAAGACTTTTGACTAACCGGTTTTGTTCCACAATAGTAGCATTCTTAAGTATCCTGTATTCTTTTCTTACTCCGCTAAGCTCCTCGAGTGCATTAACAAGTTCTCCTTCAAGATCTACTTCAGCTTCTTCTTCTTCTCCATCTTCATCATCACTGCCAAACAAATCATTCCGATGGGATTCATCTGAATTATCACTTTGAGATATGTGCATCACTTTCTGTCTCTTGGGCCATGAAGAGATGAGTTTCTTCATCATCATTGCTGCAACTACTGATTGATCTTCCTTCATCATCTACACATGTGCTTGTTGCAATGTTCTTGTTTTCACAGACTGATCCAATAGTGATAGGCTCATTACCATAGAGCTTCTTTAATCTGGCCCAAAAGCTTTTTGCAGATCGCTAATTATCTCCCTGTGAAGAAACGTCATCGGTAAGTCCATTGAATATGGCCTTCATGGCTTCTTCATTGCATGTAGATCTTCTTTTTGCTTCAGGATCGGTGGGAGGACTGGCAGGACTAGGGAGACAATTTAAAATTGTCATCCAAACATCATACCCTAGGGAGGATAGGTAGACTTCCATTCTACAACTCCAAACATTAAAGTTTGAACCATCAAACATTGGAGTACGGGGTGACACTAAACAAACCATTTTGTCCAAATACCAGAATCTACCCAAGCTGGAGAAAGCTTATCAACCGAGAACCTACGCTCTGATACCAATTGTTGGACACAATATACCACTGAGAGGGGGGGTGAATCAGTGGTTTCCAAAACTCTTTAACCTTTTGATCCTAAGAGAGATTCCCAATTACCAATCCTAATGCCAAGTTAACTTGCAGGTAAGAGAAGGAAAGATATCATAAAACAAGCACACACAAATGCACATCACATGACACCGTTATATATGAGGTAAACACAAGATGGAAAAAACCTCGGTGAGAAATGCTCCTGGAGTCTACTGCTCCAATCCAGCCTCACCATGAAACACTTTGGTTACAACATTTAGGGCACCAACCCAAGGAGTACCACTCCTGCAATTTATGGGCACCAACCCAAAGGAGCTACAACCCCTATCGTCTATGGGCACCAACCCAAAGGAGTTACAACCCCTGCACCGAGCACCAACTCAGTGATCTGCAATGAATCATTATCAAATACAAATGTAATAATCCGGTTACAAGTGAGTCTTGTAACCATTGCATATTCTTCACCCTGTCGTTTTCTCTTCTCCTCTGCCTTACCGATTGTCTCCTCCTCTTCCTTCTGTCACTTTGTCTCTATTTTGTTCTCTGCTCGTTTTATGTTCTCTCCTTCCTTCTTCTCACCTCCTCTCTCTGCTCACCTTCTCCTGCTGCTGCTCACTTGCTGACTCAACCTCTATCGGTTATTCATCTGACAGACTCTGCACTTAACTACTGGTTACTCAGCTTACTGGTTCCACCCTACTCTGTTCTAGGCCTGTGGGATCTTCTTTGCAACCCACTCACGACCGCCTCACTCTAAGATATCCTCTAGCCAGCTTGAACACCAACGGTTCACTTCTGCACTTCTCCTCCCTTGCTGCTTGTAGGTTGCTTTAACCTTGCCAGTTAAACCTCTACTAAAACATGTTCCCTGTTGTGTCTCTCCTACATACAGTCACTATAATCTTCTTGTATTTTTACTCTGAGTGATCTACACGCTCATGCCCTCCTCTATCTCGAGCATCATAAAAAATCTTATTCTTCAGTCTGCACATATATAGCCAAGTTTCCCGCCAAAGTAGCAAAAAAAATCTTGGCACGCTATCGTAATCATCCACCGACCTTGAGGCGTATCAAATCAGATCAAATGATGCATCAGAGATGACAGCCAGCTCTATATCATCCATCACAACTAATCAGTGGTATTCAATACACGTTTGCTATTTTTAGCAAACATGGCCCTGTATATCGACCTGCTTCTGTGAATCACATTTAATCATCTCTTGGTTACCTTCTCCAGGTCAGATCTACAACTAGATATCCTTCCTTAGTTGTAGCATCACGCAGATATTCATTCTTCATCAAGTCACAAATCACTAAAACATTCCCGTGATTTCCTCAGTCAACCCACTACTAACTACCTCACTGAGATGACACTTCATCATCTGCACGCAAGCCACTTCAACTCCACCTGGCGTCTTTGTTTGTATCAATGTGTGTGTTGGCTCTAATAGGATCGCCGACCAATCACTTAATCGGTGTATGCCTCATACTACCAGTCCATCTTGCCTCGCGGTTCTCTAACCCTATCGGTACATCTCACCTTGCCGGTTAACGTTCATATCTGCACTTCTTTTCATCAGGTGAGAGACTTTCACCTTTGCCTCTTTGACACATCTACTATCTCTACTGTAGATACCGGTAGATATGTTTACAAGTCGACAACTCTCTTGTTTGCACACGATTATATCCTTGATGATACCATACCATGAAATTCCAACTGTTATGCACCTATGGCAACGTGTTTTTCAATCTGCATCCTAGTAAATCCATGTTTGTGACTCCAGACTCACTTGCATCCTTGTGCATCTAACCTATTCTCCTCTCAACCAGTTTGTCAAGGTGGCAGAGTCATTTGTCTAAGTGACAAACCCATCACTCTTCATCTTTCCCGGCAGCTCATCATGCCTCCCATGTCGATCCAGTGCATATCTTTTGATTTTATACACCCGAGGCATCTTTGATTCAACGGTAGATCCAATGTGAGCCACCAATCTCATACCTTCTTCTTTTCTATCTTATCTCGTATGGATATGATGCATTCCATGCACGCAGTGAGTAAGTCATGTCTTAGCACTTACTAGTGGGAGTACCTAGACTTGACATCTGCTTCCAGCATTGCACTGTTATGACATTGTTATCATTATCTTCAGTCAGGCAAATAGGATCCAGTTGTGCACACTCACTCCCAATCATATCTTCAGCCGATGGGAGTCCATCAAACTGCATATCGGTGCCTTCACATACATCACCTCCGGTGTTGAACTAAGTAATGCAAAAAGAAAACTGGCTTCACATCAGGTTCACCAAAATGTAATGGAAGAAATTCCCTACCTCAATCATGATCAATCCTAGAGAACAAATTGGCCCTCCAGTACCTCAATTAAATTGGCTCTAAGGGTGGGCCAATGGACGAAAAATGTGAAACTAAACTAACGGACTGCAAATGAGACTCCTGGACGACTCTGTTAACCCTTTGTCCTAAGTACGACTGCACGGATCTAGGACACCAACGCGGTGCTTTCGTACTCGAGACAAACTCGATGCAACTTTATCTCTCTTTTGTTCTTTGTTGGTTTTATATCCTCTCCTTCCTTCTTCTCACCTCCTCTCTCTTCTCACCTTCTCCTGCAGTTCCTCACTTGCCGACTCAGGCTCTACCGGTTGTCCATCTGACAAACTCAGTACTTGACTACCATTTACTCAACTTACTGGTTCCACCGTACTCTGTTCTGTGTCTGCAGGATCTTCTCTGCACCCCGCTCACAACCGCATCACTCTAAGATATCCTTTGGCTGGCTTGAACACAACTAGTTCACTTCTGCACTTCTCCTCCCTTGCTGCTTGCAGGTTGTTTTAAACTTATCGGTTAAGCCTCTACTAAAACCTTTTGTCAGTTGTGTCTCTCCTACATATAGTCACAACTGTTCTTACCCTCCATAGAAGCCTAGTTGAGAATTTTTGGCTATCATCAATGATGATCGTGGTGGTGGTGGTGGTATGGTGGTAGTGATGGCTATAATGACGATGATGGTGATGATGATGGTGATGATGATAATCATGATGACGATGGTAATGGTGATGATGATGATGAGGATGAGGATGATGATCATCATCATGATCATGATCATAATGTTGATGATAATGATGATGATTATGTTGTTGATGTTGGCGGTGGTGATGATGATGATGACGATGATGACAATGATGATGAAGATGACGATGATGATGATGATGATGATGATGATGATGATGATGATGATGATGATGATGACGATGATGATGAAGATGATGATGATGACGATGATGATGATGATGATGATGATGATGATGATGATGATGATGATGATGATGATGATGATGATGATGATGATGATGATGATGATGATGATGATGGTGATGATGATGATGATAGTGGTGGCGATGATGATGATGATGATAGTGGTGGTGGTAATGATGACAATGATGATGATGATGATGATAGCGGTGGTGGTAATGATGACAATGATGATGGTGATGGTGCAGTTGGTTTGGGTGGTGATGGTGGTTATTATGGTGGTGATGATAACAATGATGTCGATGATAATGTGATGATACAATGATGGTGACGATGATGATGACTAGGGTAACGATGAGATGTTGATTGTGGTGATTTGTATAATGATAATGAAGGCCTTGAAAAGCCTCATACCATCAATGCTAGTAAATATTCTTTGAGCTTCCCCATTATCTAAATTCCATTTGCTATAATCCTCAATGTTATAATGCTAAAAATCCCTCAATCCATAATCCGAATCCTCAAATCTATAATGTTAATCCTTAACTTAATCCCCAATGCATAATCTTAATACTACAATCCTTAATCCGAATCCCCCAATCCAAGATATGAATCCATTACAAATCATAATCTTCCATAAAAGCCTAAAACTTTACTCCCAAATCCAAATCATCCATTTAATCCTATTCATCCAAGGCATAATTTTGAACCTTAATATGATCCTAGTCCTCAAACATATAAAATCCCTCCATCTAAATCCTATAAATCAACATCATCCCCATCCTCCAAGTCCCTTGTTCATGAAATTGACCAAGGGCTATTACCAAACGCGAGTGAATCAACACTTCTAAAATAAGTTGTTCATTCTCACCTTGCCATACATAGACCTCCATCCTCATTAAACCAAGACAAAACCAAATCCCCAAAACCTAATGAATTTCCTATCCCTTGCAAGAGTAGGGGCAGTCGGTCCTGTATTTACAAAAACTAAAGCCTCGAGCGCATGAGCACTATAGCTCCTGTGCCAGTTTCGGTCATGAAGTTCATAAACAACCCTTGTGAGGCTAAGACCACACTACAGGGACAAGATGGGTTTTGTTTTCTAATAAGCTTTACTAAAGATGAAGAAATGCATGCAAATGCTATGACAAAGATGCAAAATATTATTTTTTTTGTTTTAAAAAAAAACAAAAATTCGAGATCTTAAAAGTATGCAATGAACTAAATGATGCAAAAAAATAATTGGCTTCATATCCCTTTCAGCAGAATGTAATGGAGGAAATTCGATACCTCAAGGATGATCAATCCTAGAGAACAAATTGGCCCTCCAGTACCTCACTTGAATTGGCGCTAAGGATGTCAAGATAAAGGTGTCCCATTCACTCCATCTCATAATAAAAATAAAGACATCCCTCCAACACCATCAAATTATCCCACTACAAATCATGACCCAAATACCCTTTCCATCCAATTCCATGGTCCATTTTCTTATTAGGATCAATGTGTCACTCTCATCCAATCCAATGATATTCCTCCACCTCAAAATACTTTCTTTTCTAACCCATCATATGACCACCTTCCACAAATCCATGTCATAATCTCCTTCCTTATCAACATCGAGATGTAATGACAATCCTCCATCCCAAGAACAATTCATCCTTTCCATCCCATCTAATGATATTATTCCACATAAAGATCAAGATATCCCCACTCCACCACATGATCCTACTCCATGTCGAGATCAAAACATCCATTCATCCCCATACCATAATCCCAATCCTCGTCTTGATGCTTGCTCCTCATGATCCCTCTCCAAGTAAACATCAAAGTATCCCTTCATCTACATGTCATGATCCCAATCCTCTGCAAGCGATGCATGAATCTCAAATCTGCCGAATGGTGGTATCCAGAATAAAACAGCTAAATCAAAAAGCCCACAAAAGTCCATAAAGAAAACAAAAAAATCTAAAAAATCTACAAAAGCCTAAAATAAAAAATAAAAATAAAAAACAATGTGGATTTTAAAAATATTCATAGAAGAATTGCATCCAAAAAATTCCGAATTGGCATCCAAACTTGCTAGTTCCGAAAAGTCCAAAGAGACATAAACGTAATTGTCTCATCAAACTGTAAAGTCTTATAAGTGACATTACATATACCTTTGCAAATCACTCTATTTCTACTTCTTTTTCTTCTAGACTCTTGTTGCTATAGAGATCCTCCTCCTTTGCCAATTAATTTTCTTTCTATTTTCTCAACACCTTGTGATTTTAGAGCTCCTCATCCATGAAAAACTATTATCGCTCTTTGCCGCACTCATACCACCTCCTATTGCACCTACACATATATCTCTAAAAACAGAAAAAAAGTTAAGGCAACAAAAATTCCCCACAAGTCCTTCTTCCTCCACATTATGGCATTTAGACATCCTTTACATTACATATTCCGTGGTGTGGCCTTCATTTCAAAGCTCAATGCGATTTTGTTCATTAGACAACTCCTTTTTTACATTATTCTCTTTTATACCATAAATGAAACTCTTTTCTCTCTTCCTCAAAACCCTCAATTCCTCTCCATGAAAAAGAGAATCCATCGACAAAATTAGGACAGTCACCCTAAAATCTCATAGCGGTGGATTCCAAGAGTGCAACCCTTGAATTACAGGTTATTTGTGATCCCCCACATGCTCATGAAGTTGGTTTTGTAGTTGAAAGTCTTGAAATTCGTGCTGCTTTGTAAATTAGGCCTAATCGCCCTAATTAGGTCTCTAGGCTTCTAAACTGTTCAAAACCATAGATTGCAGATCAAGCCAATCCCTTTTGGGGAAAAGTGTAACTCCATAAAGGGTATCTGGAATGGTAAATAGTTTGTCAGGTTATGTGCAAGATTTTCGAATTAAGGGCAAAATACCCGCTAAATAGGTCTACTACCGTAGGGGGTAGGTTTCCGAAGGAAGTATAGCGCATTGAAGCAAAAACCTAAAAAAAAATGTTTGGAATGGTTCCTAGGTACCATGAATTGACCAAATCCAATCCCCCCAATAGAAAGAGTCATGGGGAGGTGTGTTGGAGATGTTGAAGCAATTTACTCATTTCAATAGGTGCTAGCCTAGAGGAGTGTGAGTAGTTCAAACCTTAAGGTGTGGAGTCCTTTTTTGTAGGATCCTTGTTATCATTTGAAGTGCTCAAAACTAAACCTTTTGGACTTGTCCTTAGGTATGTGAGCGGCTCTACATCAAGTGGTATCATAGCTTAGGAGCATCCTTTGGAAAGATTAAGAAGACAAGATGTCAAAGGAAGAGGGATCCCAAGATCTCCCACCAAGGATAACCAATGTTGAGTTGAATGTCCTAGTGAAGAAGCCGATGGAAGAGAGCAGAGCAGTCAGCGCTGAGAATCAGGCCTTGACAGATGAAATGGACTAGTTGAAGGACAGAGTGGAGAGGGGAGAGAGACTCTGCAGGAGTTGAAGAAGGGGATGAAGAGGAGATCCCTAGGCAGGAAGAACCAGAGGTTCCTGCAGATCAAAGACCCTTGATGAATGTCCTCAAGTCCATGGAAAGAAGAAAAATGCATGTGAAGTTGGATCTACCAGTGTTTGCAGGTAAGATGGAACCTGATACAGAGATGGAGTCTCCTTGGACAATTTCTTTGAGAGTGAAGACATACCACAGCACCAAAGGGTGAAGATGGCCCAATTCAAAATGAAAGGGGCTGCACTGACTTGGTGGACTTTCATCCAAGATGAGATGATGAAAGAGGGAAAGAGAAAAGTTAGTACTTGGAAGAAGATGATGGCTTTGGTGAAGGAAGCCTATGTTCCAATGGACTATAATGTCCAATTGCACAAGAGGAGACAAAACATGAAGCAAAAGGAGATGGATGTGAGCTCTTACACAGAGGAATTCATGAAGTTGTGCGTGAAGACCAAGGTAAAGGAGAGTGAGGATAAAATGTTTTCAGTTGGCACTTAAGGTGGAGGAGAAGCTAAAGAGAAGGCAAGAACAAAATAGCAGAGGCAAAGGGAGACAGCAAAGAGGGGGAAGAGACCCTTTCAGAGGTAGAGGAAATGGTTTTGGATACCAAGCTGACTCAGTCAAGAAGGCACCAGAGGAGAGAGCAGTTACAACCAAGCAGGAGCCTACAATCAAAGAGGGAACTTTAGGGGTAGAAGACCATCCTCTAGAGGAGGATCCCAAGGCAGAGGACCTCCTAGATGTTATACATGTAACCAGGAGGTGCACATGGCAGAGAAGGCTACAAGCTCCATGGGAAAAAGGAGGAGCAACTTGGTGCAGGAATCTGATTGCCAAAGTGTGGCAAGTGCAAACACCTATCAAAGTGTCAATGCTCCCGATAACTATGGCTATCCTGAAAGAGGAGAGGCTCTAATGATGAGGAGAGCAATGACCACCAGGAAGGTACCTGATAAGGAGCCCCCACATAGAAAATCTCTTTTCAAAACTACCTGCAAGGCTGCAAGGCAGAAGGAAAGGTATACAAGGTCTTGATAGACTCTGGGTCTATTGAAAATTTTGTGTCACTTGAAATAGTAGAGAAGCTTAAGTTGAGAAGGTTGCCACTTCCTTACCCCTAAAAGGTCTCATGGCTAACCCAAGGTCAGCAAGCAGTGGTAGAAGAGCGGGTTTGGGTAGAGTTTCAAATTGGATCATACAAGGATAGATTGCTATTTGATGTAGCCAAGATGGATGCATGTCATCTCGTGTTTGGAAGAACATGGCAGTTTGACTTAAAGGCTCATCATGATCTGGTTAGAAACACCTATTCAATCACCAAGGATAGCAAGGTGATAGAACTTTTACCTCTGATGGAGGATGAGATGGAACCAAAGGGGAAGGATGCCAAAGTGTTGATGATAAAAATAAAGCAGTTCATGAAGGAGATTACAGAGAAAGATGCAGTTGGCTATGCCCTCGTTACCAATTCCAAGGTGACAAAGAAGCAATTTGCAGAGAGGAAGGAAGAAGGACAGAGGCACATAGACCCTGCAGTGAAGGCATCAACTCAGATGGAATGCCAAGATCCCTGCCACCAGTAACAAACATAAGTCATTGCACACATCTTATCCCTGGATCTACCCTACCAAATAAAGCAACATACAAGCTTACTCCATACCAAAATGCAGAGAAGGCAAGACAAATTGAGGAGTTGCTAGAATCAGGGCTAATTGGCAAAAGTCTAAGCCCATGTGCAGTACCTGTTGTCCTTGCACCCAAGAAAGAAGGCACCTGGACGCTTTGCACAGACTCAAGGGCCATCAACAAGATAACCATAAGGTATAGGTTTCCGATCCCTACGATAGAGGATTTACTTGATTGCTTGGGAAATGCAAAATATTTCACCAAAATGGATCTAAAATGTGGATACCATCAGATTAGAATAAGGCCAAGGGATGAATGGAAAATAGCTTTTAAGACCAATGAGGGGTTATTTGAGTGGAAAGTCATGCCATTTGGGTTGTCCAATGCCCCTAGTACCTTTATGAGGTTGATGAATGAGTTCTTGCTGGAGTTCATAGGCAGGTTTTTAATAGTATACCTAGATGATATCTTGATCTTTACCCACACAAGGGAAGAGCACCTCAAACATGTAGATATGGTCCTCAAAATGTTACATAAAGAACAGCAAACGATAAATTTGGATGTGTTTGTTCATGCAGGAGGAGATCATTTATTTGGGCTTTGTAATCTCAAAAGGTGAGTTGAAAATAGATCAAGAGAAGGTAAGTGCTATTCTGGCTTGGCCAACACCTAAAACCATGAATGGTGTCCAGAGTTTCCATGGCTTAGCAAATTTTTATCAGAAGTTTATAAGAGCATTTAGTCATGTTTGTGCACCAATGCTTGACACCATAAAAGGAGGACAAAAGTGCAGGTTCAGTTGGACCTAGGAGGCAGATGACTCATTTGAGACTTTGAAAAAGAAAGTTGCAGAACAACCAGTCCTTGCCCTACTAGACTTCAACAAGATATTTCAAGTGGAATGTGATGCAAGCCACATGGCTATTGGGGCAGTACTCAGTCAAGAGGGAAGGCCAATTGCCTTTTTCAGTTAAAAACTAAATGATGCCAAGAGGAGGTATTCATCCTATGATTTGGAGATGTATGCTTTGGTTCAATCATTGAAGAAGTGGAGGCACTATTTATTACCAAAGGAGTTCATAGTTTTCATTGATAATCAGGCACTCAGTTTCATAAACAGTCAAGAGAAGTTAAACCACGGGCACATGAAATGGATAGAGACCCTACAAGCCTTCACCTTCACCCTCAAGCACAAAAAGGGGGTCAACAACAAATTTGTAGATGCCTTGAGAAGGAGGGTCTTAACCATCAACCAAATTAAGATGGAAAGTGTTGGCATTGACTCCTTGAAGAACATATATGATGCTGGTGAAGATTTTGGAGAGATCTACAAGGTGTGTGAGTCTTTTGGTGAGAGGTATCATGTTGAATTTTCTGAGTTTTTGATACAAGATGGATTGCTATTAAAGGGTCGACAGTTATGCATTCCTAAGTGTTCAATGAGACTGAATATTATTAGGGAGAAGGATTATGCAGCAATGGCAGGTCATTTTGCCCTTGACAAGATCCTTGACCTTGTGAAAAGACACTACTACTGGCCCAAGTTGGAGGAAGATGTTAGGAGGTTTGTAGAAACATGTGTGATCTGTCAAAAAGCCAAAGGAAAATCCACCAATACAAGTTTATACCAACCTTTACCCATTCCTTCTACGCCATGGGAATGCATAAGCATGGATTTTGTGTTAGGTTTGCCTAGGACAAGGAGGGGGTTTGGCAGTGTATTTGTAGTGGTGGACAGATTTACAAAAATGGCTCATTTCTTGCAATGTAAAACCTCTTGTGATGCCTCATATGTTGCAAACTTGTTTTTCAAAGAGATAGTTAGGATACATGGGTTGCCCCTAAACATAGTTTCAGATAGGGATGTGAAGTTCATAAGACATTTTTGGAGGACCCTTTGGAAGAATTTGGGAACCAACCTAGCTTTCTCATCAGCCTACCATTCCCAAATGGATGGAGAAACTGAAGTTGTCAATAGGTCCTTGGGGAACCTATTAAGATGCTTGACAAGACAACATGGAGAAAAATGGGACAACATACTGTCACAGGCAGAGTTCTCATACAATGACACCATAAATAGAAGCACTAGCAAATCTCCTTTCCAAATTGTGTATGGTATCCACCCAAGGGGTGAGTTAGAGTTGATGGAGTTACCTAAAGAAGAGCCCATTAGTGCAGGTGGTGAAGCATTTGCATCAGACATCAAGGAGGTACATGATCAAGTGAAGTCTCATCTCCAAGAATAAAAGAAGTACAAGGCTTATGCTGACAAGAAAAAGAGGGATGTGTAGTTTGGTGTTGGGGACTTAGTATGGGTGCATTTCAAGAAGGAAAGACTCCCAAAAGGCAAACAGACAAAGCTCATGCAGAGGAAGATCGGACCATGTCAATTTGTGAAGAAATATGGGCAGAATGCTTATGAAATTCAACTTCCCCTTGATCTTGTATTGTCACCCATTTTCAATGTATGTGATCTAACATCTTACAAAGCCAATGGTAATGAAGAGGTGGAACCAATGCAGGTTGCAGCAGATGATTATATTCCAAAGCACGATCCACCAAAACTGAGCAAGGTTATGGACACTAAAGTCACAAAGAGAACAAGGAACAAGGAGTACAAAGAGTATTTGTTGGCTTGACAAGGCAAACTAGACTCTGAAGCAGTTTGGATAACAGAAAACCAAATCTCCAATCATGGTGCAGACCTCCAAACTCTGATCTCAAGTGGGCTTGAGATCACTGCTCCTGCGGAGTATGGTGCAAGGGCACCTCTTCAACAATCCATTCATGGATTAGAGGATGAGGAGTAGGTTCTTGGGATCATTTTGAATGTCTTTTATTTGAAAATTTTCATGTTTTCAATAAGGACGCCACCATGTAAACCAATGTCTCAAATTAGCCATCTTGATAAGCCAATTTGAACAATTTGGTAAATAGGGGTAGAATAATGTTTGTTTTGATGTTTTATAAGATTTTATGGTGTGTAGGTGGTTCTTGGTTGATCCAAGTTGTGTGGATCCCAAACTAGGTTTGATTGACAACTTTTGTCAAAAATGCAACTTTTGCTTTTCAAATTTCAGTTGATGTAAGCCTCTCAAAGGCTCCAACCTCTTCAAAATTCGGTTGGAAACCATTTGGAGTAAGCCTATATACCTTTTGGACATGATTCCCAAGGTTGGTGTGGTTGTTGATTGAAGTTTGAAGGCATAATAAGACCGAAAACTGAGTTTTTCCCTATAATTCTGAAGTTGTTGTTGTACGTCATTGTACGGATTGAATCTGACAAAATTATTCATGGAGTAGGTAGAGGATTGAGTTACCTCTGTTTTGGCGGAGGTTTGAGGTCTTGATCTTTTGGGAGTAGTGAGAACCCCTTCTTTTATTGACTGTAACCCGGAAAGCAAAGGTTTGGCTAGGGTTTTGACAAGAAATGGCCATATCTTTCATCTCCCCCATCTAGAAATTCTCTCATTTGGTGGAATGCAAGATTGGTCAGTGTATTCTAAAATTTTCATGGGTTTTTGCATGGAAGGCTTGGCTGTGAAGAGCTTTAAGTGAACCTAGGTAGGCATCTCCATGTGCCTACCTTGGACAAAATTAGGATAGTCACCCTAAAATATAATAGCAGTGGATTTGAGGCATACAACCCTGGAATTAAAGGTTATTTGTGATCCCCCACATGCTCATGAAGTTGGTTTTGTAGTTGAGAGTCTTCAAATTGGTGTTGATTTGTAAATTAAGCCTAATCGCCCTAATTAGGTATCTAGGCTTCTAAAGCATTCAGACCCTTAGATTGCAGATCTTGCCAATCCCTTTTGGGGATGAGTGTAACTCCATAAAGGGTATCTGGAATGGTAAATAGTTTGTCAGGTTATGTGCAATATTTTGGAGTTAAGGGCAACATACCCGCTAAATAGGGCTACTAGCATAGGGGATATCTTTCCAAAGGAAGTATAGGGCATTGAAGCCAAAACCTAAAACAAATGTTTGGAATGGTTCCTAGGTATCATGAATTGACCAAATCCAAGGCCCCCAAGAGCAAGAGTCATGGAGAGGTGTGTTGGAGATGTTGAATCCATTTACTCATTTTGAGTAGGTGCTAGTCTAGAGGAGTGTGAGTAGTTCAAACCTTAAGGTGTGGAATCCTTTTTTGTAGGATCCTTGTTATCATTTGAAGGGGTCAAAAGTAAACCTTTTGGACCTGTCCTTAGGTGTGTGAAGTGCTCTGTATCATTACCTCACTTAAATTGGCGCTAAGGGTGGACCAGCGGATGAAAAATGTGAAACTAAACTAACGGACGACAAATGAGACTCCTGGATGACTTTGTTAACCCTGTGTCCCGAGTACGAGCGCACAGATCTCGGACACCAGCACAGTGCGTTGTTGTCCTATATGGGCAGGTACAGAGATCGTACAAAAAGTCACAGATGCAATTAGATTGTTGAATAAGCACAAAAAATGAAAAAAACTAATCTACTAGCACAAAGTACGAAGTGCTAGCATTAAGTAAAGCAAAGAGTAAGATAAACTCACAACGGGTCCACGATTCAAGTCTTCCGCAAGATGATAAATTTCTCACCACCACAAACCTACACACAAACGAGAAAGGAAAAGGTTGGGGGTTGTGTTTTGGAGTCTGCCTCAATCAGACCCCGGTTTCGGTGTTTCCACTTCCCAAATTGTAGCAACAAGGAAAATTAAAATGATAGAGATGAAACAATTACGATTAAAATAATAAATAAATTGAAAATAAGAGATTTTAGATGTACAAATGAATCAAGAAGAGTAAGAAAACTTTCCCCTAATAATTGTGAAGATGAATCAGTGAGCTCTTCCAAAGGTTGCAATAATGGTGGTGTTATGATATCATATGAGTATTGCCCAAGAAGATTGCTCAAAGCTCAAACCTGCAAGAATTGATCAAAATGCCAAAAAGATCCCTCAAAATACCTATTGGAAACAATATGCCATTGAGAGGGGGGTGAATCAGTGGTTTCAAAAACTCTTTAACCTTTTGATCCTAACAGAGATTACCGGTTACCAATCCTAATGCCAAGTTAAATTATCGATAACAGAAGGAAAGATAACATAAATCAAGCACACACAAATGCACATCACATGACATCGGTATATACGAGGAAAACCCAAGATGGGGAAAACCTAGGTGAGATATGCTACTGGAGTCTACTGCTCCAATCCAGCCTCACAATGAAACACTTCGTTTACGGCATTTAGGACACCAACCCAACAAGTACCATTGCTGTAGTTTATGCGCACCAACCCAAACGAGCTACAATCCATGTCGTTTATGGGCACTAACCCAAAGGAGTTACAACCCCTGCACTGAAAACCAACTCAGTGATCTATAATGAATCATTATCAAATACAAATGTAATAATCCAGTTACACATGAGTCTTGTAACCACTGCATATTCTTCATCGTGCGGGCTTCACTTATCTGCCTTACCGGTTGTCTCCTCTTTCTTCTGACTCTTTATCTCTATTTTGTTCTGTATTGGTTTTATGTCCTGTCCTTCATTCTTCTCACCTCCTCTCTCTACTCACCATCTCCTGTTGCTGCTCACTTGCCGATTTAAGCTCTACCGGTTGTTCATCTGACAGACTCTGAACTTGACTACCATTTACTTAGATTACTAGTTCCACTATACTCTGCTTTGCGCCTGTAACATCTTCTTTCTCTGCAACCAACTCACAACCACATCAATCTAAGATATACTCTGGCTTGCTTGAACACCACTCTGGTTCACTTCTGCACTTCTCCTCCCTTGTTGCTTGCAGGTTGCTTTAACCTTACTGGTTATGCCTCTACTAAAACCTATTGTCGATTGTGTCTCTCCTACATACAGTCACAACCGCTCTTACCCTATATAGAAGCCTAGTTAAGAATTTTTGACTATCATCAATGAGTGGTAATGGCTAGAAACATGATGATGGTGATGATGATAATCATGATGACGATGGTAATGGTGATGATGGTGGTGGTGGTAATGTTGATGTCGATCATAATGTTGATCATAATGATGATTTATATGTTATTGATGTTGGCGTTGGTGATGATGATGATGATGATGATGGTGATGGTGATGGTGATGGTGATGGTGATGGTGATGGTGATGGTGATGGTGATGGTGATGGTGATGGTGATGGTGATGGTGATGGTGATGACGATGATGACGATGACGATGATCATCATCATCATCATCATCATCATAATGATGATGATAGTGGTGGCGATTATGATGAAAAAGATGATAATGGTGGGATGATGATGATGATGATGATAGTGGTGGTGGTAATGATGACGATGATGATAGTGATGGTGGATGTGATTTGGGTGGTGTTAGTGGTGGTGATGGTGGTGGTGATGATAACAATGATGTCAATGATAATGTGATGATACAATAATGGTGACGATGATAATGACTAGTATAACGATGAGATGTTGATGATGATGATTTGTATAGTGATAACGAAGGCCTTGAAAAGCTTCATACAATCAATACTACTAAATATTCTCCGACCTTCCCCATCATCTAAAATCCATGTCCTATAATCCTCCATGTTATAATGCTAAAAATCCCTCAATCCATAATACTAAGCCTCCAATCTATAATACTAATTCTTAACTTAATCCCCCAATCCATAATCCTAATACTCCAATCCTTAATCCTAATCCCCCAATCTATGATATCAATCCATTAGTAATCATAATCTTCCACAAAAACCTAAAACTTTACTCCCGAATCCAAAACATCCATTTAATCCTATTCATCGAAGCCATAATTCTAAACCTTAATATGATCCTAGTCCTCAAAATATAAAATCCCTCCATCTCAATCCTATAAATCTACATCATCCCCATCCTCCAAGTCCCTTCTTGATGAAATTGACCAAGGGCTATTAGCAAACGTAACTGAATCCCCACTTCTAAACAAAGTTGTTCATTCTCCCCTTGCCATACATAGACCTCCATCCTCATTAAACCAAGACAAAACCAAATCCCCAAAACCTCATGAATTTCCTATCCCTCCATCCACCTAACCAAAGGAGTCTATCGAGCATTCATCCCCAGCCACACTATCCATACCAAGTAAACTGGAACCCCTTGATTAGAAACTACAAGACTTCTTCCAAGAAAATAGAGAAGTGATCATGAAATTCTTTGAGCTTCTGTGAATCAATCTTCCACAAGATTGCAACCGCCGCAAATCATGAGACCAGATCCATCATACAACAACCCCACATCATCTAACTCTATGTGGGTATGTCATCCTCTAACGCCTTGCAAGTACTACCCTTTCACGAAAGAAATGACCTCAATGCATTAAATTTTGTACAAGTCCAAATATGCAAATCCCCTAACCAAAAGCGTGTTAGCATAGGTCACCTTCCAAGTCAAGAGAAAATTTTAACATCTACTTCATCCAATGATACTCTTCCATGTCAAGACAAAGGTGTCCCATTCACTCCATCTCAAAATAAAAAATAGTGTTGATTTTTGGTATGCTCGATTAACCACAAGCAATGACACAGCATTGCCCTCCCAACCATAGACGATAAACTCTATCGTCACCCCCGAGCACATCTCTTCTCAATATGTATATCTGCTATATGTTTGAGTGTATATATATATGAATGGAGATTCGATCTCCTTTAAATGCACCACTTATGCCTTTTCTCCAAGAGTCTGCCCTCTCCTAAACAACACGTCTCAATACAAAGAGGTGGCGGACATCCAAGTCAGCCTCAATCAATTACTATTAAAGCAAGATGCTAATTGACATGCATTAAAACCTTAATTATGCTTAACACAATGAATATAAATCGGACCTATAATTGTCTAAGGCCGATAGGCCAATTAGACAATTATATTAGCTATGTCGGCCATGGAAGGAAACCGACCATAGCTACAAACATCAACACTCCCTCTTAGCTAGGGGGGAATCCTTCTCAATATCTGAGTCACATAGTGACATCCACCATGGCTACTCCTAGAGGGTGGGTCCATCATGGCTACTCCCATGTATGAAAGCCAAGTAAACAAAAGTGCTTCATCACGGAGTCACTCAACATGATGTTGTCAACTCAATATGACATTCACCATGGCTACTCCCAAAAAGTGAATAAGCACAAATGCCAAGTCATGGAGTCTCTCACATGACATCCACCATACCTACTCGCAGAGGGTGGAACAAGGGTTGGAACCTCAAACTTCTCTCACAGAGAAGAATGCACAACAAGGGCTGATACCTCAAACTTCTCTCACAGAGAAGAATGCACAACAAGGGCTGAAACCTCAAACTTCTCTCACAGAGAAGAATGCATAACAAGGGCTTGCACCTCAAACTTCTCTCACAGAGAAGAATGCATTCAACAAGGGCTTGCACCTCAAACTTCTCTCACAGAGAAGAATGCATTAAACAAATCTTCATGATGGCGTGGCTCCCTCTGAAGCTGAAATGTTAAGCTCCCTCTGAAGCTGAAATCTTTGGGTTGATAGGACGTTGCCTTTGTCTCACTGGCTTAGCATTTGGTTCTAACACGATGGTATGCTGTGCTAACTCATGATTGAAACCTTTCAAATCACCATATTCCCATCCAAAAATGTCTGCAAACTCTTGAAAAAACCGAACATATGACTCATTTTCAGCAGGGGTATTCACTTTTCCTACCTTTAAGCTTTTCCCGGGTGCAACCTCCAACTCTTCATAATGTTCTTGCGGGGCCAGCAAACTGGTCTTATTCTTTTTAGCTTGATCATCCGAATTAAAAATTGACTCCAAGGTAACAAGACCCTTGGGCAATTTATTTGACTTCAGTTGAATGACTTGATCTCGATATTGTTGCTGAATTCTGTTCTGATTTGAGGCAGCAAACACATCTTCCTCCAATAGGAATTGTAAAATTTGTTCATCTGATTCAAACACTTGCCAATTAACATTATTATCCGGAATTGAGGGCCGGATAATAATCTTGATATGTTGCTGATCACATACCTTTTTTATACTGTTTGGTATATCATATTGGGCTCCAACTGCAGCTAACCGATCAGCATGCTGATTTCTGCTTCTTGGAACAGCTACAATGTTAAATGCATCAAAATCTCCAATGGAATCCCAAACCCTGAGCTTGTATGCTTTCAAAGTATCATTTTTTACTGCATTTAAACCTCTAACTTGATAAACAATTAGCTCACTGTCACCATGCACCTTCAGGCTTTTTATTCCACGCTTTCTCGCCCACTCTAAACCCTGAATCAGCCCCTCGTAATCTATTGTATTATTGGTACAGGCGAAACCAAACTTGAAAGCTGCATAATATTTCTCACCCTTAGGTGAAACAAGCATAACCCCACCTCTTGAACCATTCCTGCTTCGTGACCCGTCAAAGAACATCTCCCAAACATCATTCCGAGATTCAATATCAGCTTCTTGTCCTTTAACCAGATTAGGCATAATTAAACCAGCTTCTTGAAACATATAGTTTCCCAAACCAACATCCACAAGGAGACTAGTTTCATCCTCCAAAAAATTCTTTGCTGCCCATTCATCTAACAGGACATCCGGTGTTTCACTGACCTGAGTTACAAGCTCATGAACAGCTGCATACTCATCATGCTCAAAAACCATACAATTAGCATTAATGATGTTATGTGTATAGGGCTCTATATGGTTCTTAGACAACAATTCGGATTGGATAGTAACTTTGGTTCCATATCTAGTTCGGAAAAGCATGTGTAACCAATCAGATGATAAATATCCTCCTATTTTGGCAGTAAACTCTCTTGATAAACACAGGGCAAAATATGGGGGCAGATCTATGACATAAATATCTTGAGATATAGAGAAATTAGGACAAGCATGTAAGGTTAAACTAGCATCTTTGATAAAACCTACAGTCCTTAACGGTCGAACCATCAAGCTATACTACACCTTTCTCTAATAAATCATATTTCAGACCAAGTTGGTCAGCTATCTTCTTAGGCATAACAGAGCATGTAGCTCCGCTATCCACCATGCAGTTATGTACCAAATTATCACCAATAATAAGACAAACGTAAAACGGAGGTGGTTTCACTCTCTTACCTTGGATTGAAGTTGCTTCTTTATTGTTGTTCCCCTTTTCATCGTTCTGGACAGCAGCATTAGTCAACGCAGCCTCCTTACCAGCATCAGCAAATGTCACCTTAGAAAGAATTTCTTCGTTCAACGCCTTCTTCAAACTATTAACTTGTCCAGGAATAGTCAAAGAATCCCACATGCTCATGGTAACATTCATCTTTTTCATGATGTCCACAATGCTGTAAGGTACAGCTGAATGTACTTTTTGTTGTGTCTTGACAACAGGCGTATCTGCATCCTTTTGAAACTGCTTCTTAGTTGCCGCGACAGGTACTTTCTTCATAATGCTTGGTATTTGTGTGGATGTGGATGACGATTCTACGGTTGCAGGTCCTTTACCTCTCTCTGATGTTTGGCCCATATCAAGAGCTATTTTCTTAGCTCGAGTATTGGCTGCAATCGGTGAGTCGCCATTCATGCCATTGAATTCTTCACCTTGCCAGTTAAGAAAACCGGTTTCCATAGTATGCATATCCTGCTGTTGGTCAGGCGCAGCAGGAGGTATATCCGGTTGTGAGCTTGCAGCATTTTGTACCATGAGAGCTTGATTTATCACACCATTAGAGCATGTAGACTGATTATGAGCTTGGTTGCAGGGATAACACCAATCTACCTCTGATATTAAATTGTTTTGAGCAAGTACAATGCCTCTAACTACATTTGCGGCATTCAAAGGTGCTGGATTATAAGGCTGATAAGACCTCTGATTAATATTTTGCCTCGCACCTTGGTAATTATTTTGATACGGCTGTCTATTCTGCTGGTATTGCTGATTGTAGCCTTGACTTTGAGTCTGCTGACTATAACCTTGATTTGGTTGCTGAAAAGTTGGCCTTGGAGCTTGGTAATGCTTCTTAATACTTGTCAACTCATTTCCCAAAGTCTGCAAAATATTTTCTATCTTCTGCTGGTTGCTCCTTATCTCATGTATTTCATTTGACGTGCCTGCTATCGTTGTCTCTTGAGGAACAACAATAGGCATCGCTGGTATAACAGGCAAAGAGGCAAGAGGTGGTATATTAATTGGCATGTTAGGTTGAATGGCCGGAAAATAAGGCATTGGAGGCCTAGGTGCTATCATGCCAGCCTGTATAAGGCTATTCTCTGCTCTAACAGCAATGTCAAAAGCTTGGGGCAGCGAAGTACCACCCATTGATTGAATCATTACTGAGATATCACTATTCAAACTTTTCAAAAAATACAAAAATGCATGTTCTGCACTTGGTCTTACCGCTGCTGGTATTCGTTTCCATGTCTTTCGGAAACGAGAGTTGAAATCTGTCATTTGCTCCTGAGGAGCACGCTTGATAGTTGTGAGCTGCTCCGCCAGGGACAAGTGATCAGACTTGTCTTCGAAATACTTGGTTAACAGATCCCCTAGCACATCCCATGAGTTAACTGACCCCACATTCAGAGTCCTAAACCATTCTAAAGCTTTTCCCTTCAAGGATGCTGCTAACAGTTTTACAGCAACATCTTCTTCTATAACATGGTGCACATTACATAAACTTGCCACATCACGAATGTGGTCTATTGCCAGTGTTTGGCCTTCTCCAGTGAAATCTGGTAAGCCTTTTAGTGCCGCCAAAGGCACGTCATGATGCTGGGCGAAATTTAATGGGCTTCCTTGATTGAAAGGAACGAAAGCAAAGGCTCTTGGTAAGGCCATAGCACCAAGCTGAACTGATATACTTGCTGCAGCAGAGCTTCCTCCTATAAAAAATGAAAAATTAAAAGGAAGAGGAGCAGCAACTCTGCAAGTGGGTGAGGCTGAATGCCTATCTCTTTGATTCCTGTTTGCAGCTTTACCTTTTCTTTGATAAACTCTTGTAGGAGGTGATGACTTACCTCTTTTTGTATATGCAGTTCTTTTGGCTGATCTTCCTTGTCTTTTTGGTGAAGAAAGCTGCAAATATTCAAACTTTGTGGAACTTCTAGTTTCAATTCTTCTCATAAGGCAAAATAGTTATGCTCACACTTGATCTTTTTACCAGGGAGTCGCCAGATACACTTGAAAATAACCTCTTACAGGTCTATATTATGCTGACAGCATATCAAAATCAGCATAAAATATGCAAATGGACTTCTTTTAAGGTCCCATCGGGCGTGCCAAAACTGTTAAGGCACAAATTTGCACCCTACTAAACTATAAGTTTAGCAATCTGGCCTAACATGGGATTCACTTCTACATGTGGGCAATGCATAACCTGAAATGAAACCTCCGGTTCCTAGGCCGGTTCCTATTGGATAATCACCTGATACTCTCTAATATTGAACTAACTTTGCAGGGTAAAGGATAAGAATTGCAGAAATGGAACTTAAAACTGAACTAAACTAAACTAGACCTGGTGATACACCAAAATGTGAGAGATAAATGATAAAAACCGATCTCAGTCTACAATATTCTACTTTAATTGATAAACACTTCTTTCCTGTTATAAGTTTGCATAAGTGTTTCATAATAAGGTCCTGAGATGAACCAATGAGGAAGAGTAATTCTTCACTCAAAAGTTTTGAACTCTTAAACACATACTATGACCTGCAAACATGCACACGTTCCTATATCAAGGTACTATCTGAGACAAGTAAACAAGGAGCAATATAACTCACAAATTTAACTTCATCAATCATGCTTGTACACAAAAAATGGAAAGAAAACAAGGCTTGATTCCATAGAATACTGCTCCAAAAAGATGCTGTCACATATAAAATATCTCTAAATCTGAGTTACAGAATACATGCAAAAAGAAATGCTAAGGACAAGAAGCTGTCTCAAAAACACTCCTCTTGCATAAATCCGAACTCCTTTTAATAAAGTGTCCCAAGACACTAAGTACAAAACCTGCCCAACTGATTGGATCGGATACAAGAAAAGGGCCTCAAAAAGAGGAGTCTAGAAACCACCAAAAAGCGTTACAAACATGGAAAAGTCTTCTTCAATCAATAACCAACCCAACAGATCACTAGAAACGGCCTCAAAAAGCTCAACCAAGTAATAAAAGCTCCCTAAAAATGGTGAAAGAGTCCAAGCTCGACCCTTTGCCTAAAAGTGCTCCAACCTCCCTAAATTCACTCCATTTGATTTCAAATAACCTCATGTTCCTATTAAAATGTTCTTATCTCCAAAATTACCTCAACTCCTTTTGAACATTTCCCAAGTAGTCATGTTCCTATTAAAATGTTCTTATCTCCAAAATAACCTCAACTCCTTTTGAACATTTCCCAAGTAGTCATGAATACTCCTATATGCTCTCTTTATGTCTCCAAACCGAAAGGGCTTCTTCAATGGTAGCCTTATCTCTCCAAAATTAACTCATTCTTCAAAAATTAAGTCAAAAGACTTAGTCTCCTTTTAGCACATGGATACACCTTTTTCACTTTCAATAATAATAATACTTAATTACAATTTATAATGATATTGTAATTAAATACTATTTTACAAAATGATACAAGCTTAGACAAAGAAAGAAAATAAAAAATAAAACATACTTAATAATATCAATGCTTAATGAAACATTTAAACATTGATATCACCAAATATATTTTATTATTGTTTTTTGTCCACAAAGCCCAACGGACTTGAAGAGAAAAAGAAATAATATTACAAAGGGCTTTGCCATAACCCTAAAAGCTTACTCTTCCGCATTGACTTAGCCTTTCATTTTGCAAAATGAAGAAAACAAATGGAGAAGTTTTTCGAGGGTTTGAGACCCCAAGATGCCACCATTGCTGTTTGGATTTTCTGTCGATTTGTGAAGTCTTTTGATGAAGTTTTTCTGTAGCCGCCATTATGAAGATTTTTGAATGAAGAATATGTGTTTGCTACTGGCGCTGCAGCCCTGGATACATTTGATTGCAATCTTCGAACAATCCAGGTCGCCACTGTGTATTAAGAGTTAGACTTTTTCCTAAAGGCATGCTGAAGTTTTTCTGAATCTTCTCTTAAATACAAGTCCCGTTTTTCTACAGGTATGAAGCCTTTGTGAAATTTTAATAAACACTTACTCTCTTGAGTGAAACGGCTTCTTTTTGCTTTATTTGCTGTTAATATGCCATTGCTGGAAATATTTAAAAATCTTCATAAAGTCCGCTTTTGATGTTTGATACTTTCCATGTTCATTCAACAAGAAACTGAGACTTCATTTGATCAGTTATCATTGCATTGTTTGAAGTACGAAGAGGGTTTTTACTGCGATACATCTGCAAATATTCCTTGACATTTCAAATCTGTGTTAGATTTTATGTTGGCAGCTTCAAAATTTTCCCAAAACTAATGTTTCCTTTCGATATAGTTTTGTTTTAATGATATTGACAAAAGAAACAACTAGCCGCAATTTTTTGGTGGACAAGACTTCTGTTGAACATGCGTTTGATTCTTGACTCTGCATTTTGATCTTATGTAGAAATGAAGTTCGAGCACGGGCTCGTGACACTCATTTCACTACCAGTTGATTCTGCTTTCATTGAAGTTTGCTGTTTGTTCCTATTCATAGAATATTTCAGATGCTCTGTTTCTATACCAACTTGTTGCATCGAATCATTTATCTTCACTATGAAGCATTGACTTTTCAATACTGTAAGGTTTCACATTAGAATAATATGTCCCTTAAAATAGTTTATCCATTAATGCTTTCTTTTTATACATATCATGAATAGTAAAGTAAAAGGTTTCATATTTAAAGCAAATATGTCCCTTTGATACTTCAGTTGGTTTCTTCATCATTCCATTTTGATATTCTGAGATTAGTTACTCTAAAGGGTATGTCAGGCTCATACCCGAAGGGAGCCTCGGTCAGGGGCACATGCCAATTAGAGTAACTAATTATCTGCACATGAAACAAACATATTAACATAAAAATTTCTTTCTCCTGAAGCAGTGATTTGTGTCTTTATCTTTCCTGCCCTTTCGAAGCAGAAATAGGATAGGATATGATAAATGGTACATTGTAGGATAATCTTTCATTGCTTAGATCTGTTGGATCTGACACCTCTTCTCTTTTGTGCAGGAAAGCAGGGTTTGTTCAGGATTTGAAGACCGAGAAGACAGTCATAAGGACAACGGGACAGCCAATAACCAGTCAAAGCAACCCAAGGCAATGACTGGTTATCCTTACACTCACTATTTGATTCTATCCTTTTCCGTTTTGGATATGTAGGAAAGATAGAAATGCTAAGCTCACGGCTTGTGTGAGGTTTTAAGGAATTCAGTGCATGTATAAATATGCTTCAAATGCATGAACTCAATTTGTAATCTATCATTGTTCAATACAAATGAAAATACTTTTTAAAACACTGCAATGTACCTTTTGTTTTGCTGTTTTTCATATCTGTAAATGCAATCATTTGATAAAAATACATCCTTTGGCCAAAATTACATGGGTAATGAAATTTTAGGTAACATGAAGTAGCATGACTTAGTGAAAATTCATGAACATTATTCAAACATAAAGAGTAGTTATCTTTTATAATTTTGCCCAGCAATGGAATTTCCATTCACTTGGATTGATCACACCGAAGCACCTAGTGATGATCTAATGGTTGGGTGGCCTTTGGCCATCGCCATCACTCATCATCTGTCCACAATATCTGCTCTGTACATAGCTTAAGCATCATCTGAAGAACTGCCTTTAATACCATCCACAGCAAAGTGATAGATTACCACATAAATGTGACACAAATCCACCCCTTCAACAGTGCCTAAAAAGAAGACGAATAGGACCTCGAACCAAACTTTCGCCCAAAGCCAAAACCAATCGATTGAAAATAGCCTAATGAGAAACACCACCACAGGTGATGATGAAAGAAATCAATCACCCAAAAATGCAAGCCGCAAAATATAATGAGTATTGGGCAGAATGTCGACCTAAGGAAAATTCCTTGGGTAGATCAGATGAATGAAACCACCATCAAGAACAGATCGATCAAGCCAAAATAATTAGAGCAGACCACACAATGACATATGCTGACTAAGCACGTACTAAACTGTGGAACAAGAGGTAATTGACACAAGCAATAATGATGTTGTCCGCAACAATACATACATTTGTCACTGCAAACTATCAACAATAAGCTAATATGAATCGACTTGATCTGACTGAGGAGAACACAGGCTGGTAATACGCATTGACCAAACTCTATAAAGTACAGGTCTAATGGAAACTCCAAGAATCAATGCCAAGAAGGAAAAAGTCCCCCCCTCTCGATCAGATCAGCCGTCACAAGGATGATGGGTCACACAGATCAATCACACCAGATATGCGCCAACACATCTCTACAAAATATATCTCGTTGGATCCACAGAGATCTATAAATTGTGATCTTGCCAACCATGATCACCCGGCCAAAGGAAAGTACTCCACAAGTGAGTAATACAAGTCCAAACTTTGATCAAGCCAATCAAAATGCCAACGAAGGAACCAAGCAAGTCCTTTGACGGAGATGTCAATGATCAAATAAGCCTCCGAATAGCTCAAAATGAGCCTGCAAAATAGATGGCTTAACCAAAATACGGACCACACAACATAGGGCTGCCAAATTCAAAAGCACATCGACACAACCACAAGTGCACAAACTGCAACATTAGCATCGGCCTGGATCGTGTACTTGTACTCGCCCAAAGTCTTCTACAGCTAATTGTGCGATCACGCGAGGCGAACACAATCATGTCCAAGTTGTTGATGGGCGTTGCAATGGCCGTCACCTAGTCTCAGTGCCCCTCCATTGACACACGCAGTACGAGTGCTTCCGTCATGATTCCTCGCTTGACAAAAAATTCTTCTTTCTACTCTAGTTTTGGTTTTCCCTTTGCCTCTCCTCTAAGAGGTGTATTGAACTCCCTCAAAAACACAGGATCTACCTTCAAGCAATTAGGCTCTATCGAAGGAACGTGGCTCTCATACCATGTTGATTTTTGGTATGCTCGATTAACCACGAGCAATGACACAGTGTTGCCCTCCCAACCATAGATGATAAACTCTATCATCACCCCCGAGCACATCTCTTCTCAATATGTATATCTGCTATATGATTGAGTGTATATATATATGAATGGAGATTCGATCTCTTTTAAATGCGCCGCTTATGCCCTTTCTCCAAGAGTCGGCCCTCTCCTAAGCAACACTTCTCCATACAAAGAGGTGACGGACATCAAAGTTGGCCTCAATCGATTACTATTAAAGCAAGATGCTAATTGGCATGCATTAAAACCTTAATTATACTTAACACAATGAATTTAAATTGGACCTATAATTGTCTAAGGCCGATAGGCCAATTAGACAATTATATTAGCTATGAAGGCCATGGAAGGAATCCGACCATACCTACAAACATCAACATAAAGACATCCCTCCAACGCCATCAAATTATCCCACTACAAATCATGACTGGAATACACTTTGCATCCGATTCTATGGCCCCTATTCTTATTAGGATCAATATGTCACTCCCATCAAATCCAATGATATTGCTCCACCTCAAAATACTTTCTTTTCTAACCCATCATATGACCACCTTCCATCTCAAGATCCAAATCCATGTCATAATCTCCTTCCTTATCAACATCGCGATGTAATGACAATCCTCCATCCCAAGAACAATTCATCCTTTCCATCCCATCTAATGATATTATTCCACATAAAGATCAAGATATCCCCACTCCACCACATGATCCTATTCCATGTCAAGATCAAAACATTCATTCATCCCCATACCATAATCCCAATCCTCGTCTTGATGCTTGCTCCTCATGATCCCTTTCCAAGTAAACATCAAAGTATCCCTTCATCTCCATTTCATGATCCCAATCCTGTGCAAGCGATCCATGACTCTCAAATCTGCCGAATGGTGGCCTCCTGAATAAAACAGCTAAATCAAAAAGGCCACAAAAGTCCATAAAGAAAACAAAAAAATCTAAAAAATCTACAAAAGCCTAAAATAAAAAATAAAAATAAAAAACAATGTGGATTTACAAAATACTCATAGAAGAATTGCATCCCAAAAAAAATTCTGAATTGGCATCCAAACTTAGTAGTTTCAAAAAGTCCAAAGAGACAGTAATTGTCTCATCAAACTGTAAAGTCTTATAAGTGACATTATATACACCTTTGCAAATCACTGTATTTCTACTTCTTTTGCTTCTAGACTCTTGTTGCAATAGAGATCCTCCTCCTTTGCCAATTGGTTTTCTTTGTCTTTTCTCAACACGTTGTGATATTAGAGGTTCTCATCCATGAAAAACTATTATGGCTCTCTTTCGCACTCATACCACCTCCTATTGCACCTACACATATATCTCTAAAAACAGAAATAAAGTGAAGTCAACAAAAATTCCCCACAAGTCCTTCCTCCACATTATGCCATTTAAACATCGTTTTCATTACATATTTCGTGGTGTGGCCTTCGTTTCAAAGCTCAATGTGATTTTATTCATTAGACAACTCCTTTTTTACATTATTCTCTTTTATACCATAAATGAAACTCTTTTCTCTCTTCCTCAAAACCCTCATTTCCTCTCCATGAAAGAGAGAATCCATGGATTCTCTGTTTTCGTTAGTCATCAAATTCTATGTATGTTCTTCTTACTGCTTACATTCTTCTAGTTTTTTCTAATTGGTTGTCTTCTCATAAACTAATAGGAATTCATCGCATATTGGACTACCAAAGATATCTATCTTTATTGCAGCTTCCTCTTTAACGTGAACTACCGCATTGATAAATTTATGTCTTCCCCGCCATCCCACAAGCTAAAACTTGTTGACGTCCCTATCTATGTGGTAGCAAGGGGAACTACAAGCCATTAACTCTTCAACATTAATTATTTTGTTTAGCCTACCCGCTTTGTCACAAGAGCAAATATCCTATAACACTATCCCTTGCAACAGTGGGGGTAGTCGGTCCTCTCTTTACAAAAACTAAAGTCTCGAGAGCATGAGCACTATAGCTCATGTGGCAGTTTCGATCGTAAACTTCATAAACAAGCCTTGTGAGGCTAAGACCACACTACAGGGACACAGTGAGTTTTGTTTTCTATGAAGGTTTGCTAAAGATGAAGAAATGCATGCAAATGATAAGACAAAGATGTAAAATATTGTTTTTTTTGTTTTAACAAAAACAAAAATTATAGATCTTCAATGTATGCAATGAACTAAATGATGCAAAAAGAAAATTGGCTTCACATCGGGTTCACCAAAATGTAATGGAGAAATTCACTACCTCAAGGATGATCAATCATAGAGAACAACTTGGCCCTCCAATACCTCACTTAAATTGGTGCTAAGGGTAAGCTAGCAGTCAAAAAATGTGAAACTAAACTAACGAACTGCAAATGCGACTCCTGGACAACTCTGTTAACCCTTTGTCCTGAGTACGAGCCCACCGATTTGGGACACCGATGCGGTGCATTGTTTTCCTATATGGATGAGATACAGAGATCATACAAAACGTCACAGGTGCAGCTATATTATTGAATAAGCTCGAAAAATGACAAAAACTAATCTACTAGCACGAAGTACGAAGTGCTAGCATTAAGTAAAGAAAAGACTAAGATGTAATATCCCAGTAAAAAAAATTTTGATTTTTTAACAATAAGAGATACAAGCAACACCACAACCCGTTAAGGTTAGAGAAATAATTCAAACTGCTGAAAGGGAACCCTTCCACCTTTTGTTCACCGAGAGGCCAGTCTCGAAGGGTGAGAGCATACGGTGTTCCGGGATCGGTAGCACCAATAATCAAACTGAAATTACAATGCCTGGGCGGCAAGCCAACCCCTTCTGCTTATCCAGCAGGATAGAAACCAAACTCTCGGCGGTAAACCAGCCAAGGGAAAATGACAAGAAACTAAAAATTTGATCACTACCGCATATTTCAGCGGGAGGACATTACATTAAACTATCACTCTATCACATATTTCAGCGGGAGGACAATTGCATTAAACTTATCACTGGACCACTTATTCAGTGGGAGGACTGAGTACATAAACTGAATTTCAAAGTAAGAAGGCGGCTAAGCGACCCTCTTCCACTTATGCAGTGGGAAATACAAAATAAGGACAGCAAGAATGATTGATCAGTACTACTGAAACAACCTTACAAAAAAATAGATGAAAGGAGAGTAATGCAGATTTCTACAGCAAGAATATAATTTTCTGTTACAATCAATCTATCAGCTGAAAGTACAAATCAGCAGCCCATGGAAACACCCAAATACTCATAACTCCCTCATTTTACATCCAAATTAACTCAAACCAGTCCCAAACCCACCATATTTCACTCACAACAACATCCAATCAAAACTACAACCCAATAACTATTTTGCACGCATCCCAATGCAAGCACAAAAACCAACGCTAGACATAGGAAGTTCGATTTTTTCTAGAAAAATCATTGCTTACTTAAACTTGCTAAAAACTTACACAATGTATCGCCATGGCTAGGAAGGAAGGATGAGCCGGTACCCAGAATGATGGAATCGCCTGGTCAAGAGGTGTGAGCAAAATACACTTTCAGCAGTCCCGCGACCAGCAACCAGAAAACACTCCAATCCCACATAGAACACTCCACAATCTGCAACTCACTCACTAACAGCACTGGGAATACATGGACACAGCTAGGTACTATCTTGCAAGTACGAAACTAAGTCTTAGCTAGGAAGCCACACTTCGAAGCTCAGATTTTCAATTGCCAAACCGGCAGCATAACGATGCAATTTTCATAGATGCCTCAAATGAGAGCCCAAGGCTCTTATTTATAACTCTTCAACAACCAAATTCAAATGCAAATTCCTCCAAACTCCACTCCTTCATTTGCATTTCATTTCACCCTCATGTGGACCCAAGTGTAGCGCCACTTTTTCATAAGTCAAACCTCACGCCAAAAGGGAAAGGACCCACATTAATCACTTGGCAAATAATGGAGATGCAATGTAAAATAATATTCCTCTAAAATATTTCTACATCCCATAGTACACATGAGCTTCGCCAAATACTTAGGATAAAATAGGCATTAATCCCAAATTTAATAAATCAATAGCAAATAATCAAATTAATTAAATATTAAACCTTAGGATAAGGAAATAATATTTAATTATGTCGCATATGACTCCTGTACTGATTATTATCACAACTAGGATGAAATTGAGCCAGGACGACCACAGGACTGCTGTAGAATCAAAACCTTGTCTATTGCCAAAAATAGAATTGTGCCACACTTCCACTTACTAAAAATAGTAAGTCAAGAACTAATGCTCAAAAAAGCATGATCTTCGCGTCCAGAAGCAAAGCATGGAGAGCTCAGTAGGACAATAACACCAAAATGGCCATTCCCTAACTTACTAAAAATAGTAAGTCCTCGTTTCATCAATGTTGGACCCTCATTCTTCATTCCACCTAGCCTACGGGTCTCAAGAATAGGCTAATGGACCACTGGAAGGTCATCAATGAGAAGGGGACATTACAGTCCGCCCTCCCCAAAATTGCTTGTCCTCAAGCAATTGTAAGGCTAGATGCAATAAAATCTCCTCATTTTCCCACATAGAATCCTCTGCTGATAGATTCTTCCATTTGATCAAGTATTCCCTGATCACTCTTCTCCTCAAAGATCGTTCCCTGAATTCAAGGATAGCTTCCGGAACCAGAACCAAAACCAACTCTCCCTCCTCATCAAGCGGAGGTAACTCAGCTGAAGCAACAACATTATGTCCCAGAGCTTTCTTAAGGCGAGACACATGAAATACATTATGGATCCTGCTGCTTGCTAGTAATTCCAACTCATAAGCCACTTCTCCAACCCTTCTGCTGACTCTAAAAGGCCCATAGAATCGAGGCTTCAATTTCTCAACCCCACTCTTCTTGAGAGTAGACTGTCTGTAGGGTTGGAGCCTCAAATAAACCATGTCGCCCACCTCAAAGGTGCGCTCAATTCGCTGCTGATCAGCATATAACTTCTGCTGATTCTGTGCATGCTGGAGATTGTCTCTCAAAATCCTTAGAATATCTTGACTTTGTTGCATCATATCCTTTGCCTGAGGGGTTATGTTGTCACCAAAAACCAAGTCCGGGAAGCTAGGAGCTTCATAACCATATAGTGCCATGAATGGTGACATCCAAATGGACATGTGATAGGAGGAATTGTAACAATATTCCCCTAGGTGAAGCCATTTTACCCATGTATTCTGCTGCTCCGAGACATAGTTTCTAAGGTAACCTTCCAACCACTTATTCACTATCTTGGTCTGCTCATCAGTTTGAGGGTGATAACTAGTGCTTGGAGTGAGCACAGTACCACACAATTTGAAAATCTCCTGCCAAAAAGTACTTAGGAACTTGTTGTCCCTATCACTCACAATGTTCTTCGGTAACCCATGTAATCTGAACACCTCCTAGAAGAACACTTCAACAACTTGTGCTGCTGTAAAAGAGCTAGTGATGGCGAAGAAATGAGCAAACTTTGTAAGTTTGTCCACCACCACATAGATACTATCCTTCCCTTGAGCCCAAGGCAGCCCCGTGATGAAATCCATGCAGATACTCTCCCATTTTTGACCGGGAATAGGCAAGGGTTGTAACAAACCAGCCAGTAGAGTGTGCTCATCTTTGTTCCTCTAACATATATGACACTCCTTAATGTACTTCAAAACATCACTTTTAAGTCCCTTCCAAGAGAATCTCTCCCGGATCTGCCTGTATGTTTTGAAATAACCTTGGTGACCAGCAAGGGGGATGTCATGGAAAGTCTTCAAAATTTTCTCTTTTAACTTAGATTCAGCTACTATGAAGATTCTTCCCTTGTACAGGATCAATCCCTCAACCAATTTGTAGTTTTCATCATGAAAAGTACCTTCTATAAGGCTGGTTGCAAACTGATTTTTGGCATAATCAACAAACAACAACTCTCTCCAATCAGCAGTAAGCTCGCAAAGTGAGCTTAAATGGGGTCTTCTGGATAAGGCATCTGCCACCACATTGTTTTTACCCTTAACATACTCAATATCGAAATTGTAAGCTTGTAGCTTACTCACCCATTTCTGTTGTCTCTCATTCAGATCCTTCTTATGCATGAAGTGTTTAAGACTATTGTGATCAGTCTTAACAATGAATTTACTCCCCACCAAATACTGTCTGAACTTTGCAAGGGCATGCATTATGGCAAGCATTTCCTTGTCATAACTGGAATACAGTCTCTCAGGACCTCTCAACTTTCTGCTCTCAAAGACTATAGGATGCTTATCCTGCATGAGGACCGCACCAACACCTTCTCCAGATGCATCACACTGTAGCTCAAATGGCTTGGTGAAATCAGGCAATGCTAAAACAAGGCAAGAACTCATGATCCCTTTAAACTGCTCAAATGTTGTCTGTGCCTTTTCGGACCATTCAAAAGCTCATTTCTTTGTAAGATCTGTAAAGGGGGTAGCCAACTAAGAATATCCCTTCACAAACCTCCGATAGAATCCACACAATCCCAAAAATCCTCTCAAATGTGTTATCTTTTCAGGAGTAGGCCAATCAATGATGGCTCTAATCTTTCCAGAATCCACCTTCACACCACCTGCACTGATAATGTGACCGAGGTAGAGCAACTCTTCCATCTCAAACTCACATTTGGACTCCTTGGCAAACAAGGATTCTGATTCTAATATGCTCAACACTTCATCTAACTGCTGTAAATGTTCTTTCCAAGATTTGCTGAATATTAGTATGTCATCAAAAAATATCAATACAAACTTCCTTAACTGTTCTTGGAAGATTCTGTTCATGCATGATTGGAATGTAGCAGGTACATTAGTCAAACCAAAGGGCATGACTAGGAACTCAAAATGCCCAAAGTGGCATCTAAAAGCAGTCTTCTCCACATCTGATGCTCTCATTCTAATTTGATGGTACCCCAATCTGAGGTCAATCTTGGAAAAGAACACTGCCCCATGTAGCTCATCAATGAGCTCATCAATCCTCGGAATAGGATACCGATTCTTGATGGTTTTCTGATTCAAGGCCCTGTAATCCACACACATGTGCATGGTCCTATCCTTCTTTCTTACCAAAACAAAAGCTGAAGCAAAGGGGCTTTTGCTAGGCCGTATGTAACCCATATCAAGCAATTCCTAAATTGCTTTCTCAATCGCATCTTTCTACTTTTTAGAATACCGGTAAGGAGTAGTCATGACCGGTTTAGATCCTTCTTCAAGCTCAATAATGTGTTCGGCTCCTCTTTCAGGAGGTCTGCAAGGAGGTGGGTTTTCGAACACCTTGCTTCTCTTGGTTATCAAAGCTTGGATGTCCTCAGGATAGTTCCTATGCTCTTTTGGTGGCTCTGAGGGAATGCCCATGATCTTGCTTCTATCCTTGATCATTGCTGAAATATCTGAGGAATAGCTGCCCTTGTCTTCCAATGGCATTATCTTTACCCTTGTCTTGTAACCACTACATATTCTTTACCCTATCGGTTTCACTTCTGCTCTACCTTACTGATTGTCTCCTCCTCTTTCTTCTATCACTTTGTCTCTATTTTGTTTTGTGTTGGTTTTATGTCCTCACCTTCCTTCTTCACCCCTCCTCTCTCTGCTCATGAACTTCTCTTGTTGTTGCTCACTTATCGACTCAAGCTCTACCGGTTGTTCATCTGACAAACTCTGCACTTGACTACCAGTTACTCAGCTAACTGGTTCCACCGTGCTTTGTTCTGCGCTTGCAGGATCTTCTCTGCAAACCGCTCACAACCGCATCAATCTAAGATATCCTCTGGTTGGCTTGAACACCGCCGGTTCACTTCTGCACTTCTCCTCCCTTGCTGCTTGCAGGTTGCTTTAACCTTACCGGTTAAGCCTCTACTAAAACCTTTTGTCAGTTGTGTCTCTCCTACATACAGTCAAAACTATTCTTACCCTTCATAGAAGCTTAGTTGAGAATTTTTGGCTATCATCAATGATGATGGTGGTGGTGGTGGTCGTGGTCGTGGTCGTGGTCGTGGTCGTGGTGGTATTCGTGGTGGTGATGGCTATGATGATGATGATGGTCATGATGATAATCATGATGACGATAGTAACGGTGGTGATGATGATGATGATGATGATGATGATGATGGTGGTGGTGATCATCATCATCATCGATGATGATGATGGTGGTGGTGATGATAATGATGATGATGATGACGATGATGATGACGATGATGATCATGATGATGATGACGATGATGACAATGATGATCATGATGATGATGATGACGATGATGACGATAATGATGATGATGATGATGATGATGATGATGATGATGATGATGATGGCGATCATAATGTTGATGATAATGATGATGAATATTTTGTTGATGTTGGTGGTGGTGGTGATGATGATGATGATGACGATGATGATGATGATCATAATGATGACGATGATGATGATGATGATGATGACGATGATGGTGATGATCATAATAATGATGAAGATAGTGGTGGTGGTGATGATGATGATGATGATGATAGTGGTGGTGCTAATGATGACGATGATGAAGGTGATTGTGCATGTGGTTTGGGTGGTCTTGGTGGTTGTAATGGTGGTGATTATGGTAATGATGATAAAAATAATGTCAATGATAATGTGATGATACAATGATGGTGACGATGATGATGACTAGGATAACGATGAGATGTTGATAATGATAATTTGTACAATGATAATGAAGGCCTTCAAAAGCTTCATACCATCAATGCTAGTAAATATTCTCTAAGCTTCCCCATTATCTAAATTCCATGTCCTATAATCCTCGATGTTATAATGCTACAAAATCCCTCAATCCGTAATCCTAAGCATCCAATCTATAATGCTAATCCTTAACTTAATCCCCCAATCATTAATCCTAATACTCCAATCCTTAATCCTAATCCCCAATCCATGATATCAATCCATCAGTAATCATAATCTTCCACAAAAGCCTAAAACTTTACTCCCGAATCCAAATCATCCATTTAATCCTATTCATCCAAGCCATAATTCTAAACCTTAATATGATCCTAGTCCTCAAAAATATAAAATCCCTCCATCTAAATCCTATAAATCCACATCATCGCATCCTCCAAGTCCCTTGTTCATGAAATTGACCAAGGGCTATTAGCAAAGGTGGCTGAATCTGCACTTCCAAACAAAGTTGTTCATTGTCCCCTTGCCATACATAGACCTCCATCCTCATTAAACCAAGACAAAACCAAATCCCCAAAACCTCATGAATTTCCTATCCCTCCATCCACCCAACCAAAGGAGTCTATCGAGCATTCATCCCCAACCACACTATCCATACCAAGAAATTGCAACCCCTTGATTAGAAACTACAAGACTTCTTCCAGGAAAATAGAGAAATAATCATGAAATTCTTTGAACTTATGAGAATCAATCTTCCACAAAATTGCAACAGTCGCAAATCATGAGATCAAAACATCCATTCATCCCCATACCATAATCCCAATCCTCGTCTTGATGCTTGCTCCTCATGATCCCTCTCCAAGTAAACATCAAAGTATCCGTTCATCTCCATGTCACAATCCCAATCCTATGCAAGTGATCCATGAATCTCAAATCTGTCAAATGGTGGCCTCCAGAATAAAACAGCTAAATCAAAAAGGCCACAAAAGTCCATAAACAAAACAAAAAAATCTAAAAAATCTACAAAAGCCTAAAATAAAAAATAAAAATAAAAACCATGTGGATTTTAAAAATACTCATAGAAGAATTGCATCCAAAAAAAAATTCCGAATTGGCATCCAAACTTGCTAGTTCCAAAAAGTCGAAAGAGACATAAACGTAATTGTCTCATCAAAATGTAAAGTCTTATAAGTGCCATTACATATACCTTTGCAAATCACTCTATTTCTACTTCTTTTGCTTCTAGACTCTTGCTCCAATAGAGATCCTCCTCCTTTGCCAATTGGTTTTCTTTCTCTTTTCTCAACACCCTATGATTTTAGAGCTCCTCATCCATAAAAAAATATTATGGCTCTTTGCCGCACTCATACCACATCCTATTGCACCTACACATATATCTCTAAAAACAGAAATAAAGTTAAGGCAACAAAAAATCCCCAAAAGTCCTTCCTCCACATTATGCCATTTAGACATCCTTTCCATTACACATTTCGTGGTGTGGCCTTCGTTTCAAAGCTCAATGTGATTTTGTTCATTACAACACTCCTTTTTTACATTATTATCTTTTATACCATAATTGAAACTCTTTTCTCTCTTCCTCAAAATCCTCATTTCCTCTCCATGAAAGAGAGAATCCATTAATTCTCTCTTTTCATTAGTCGTTAGATTCTATGCATGTTCTTCTTGCTGCTTACATTCTTCTAGGTGTTTCTAGTTGGTTGTCTTCTCTTAAACTAATAGGAATTCATCACATTTAGGGCTACCAAAGATCTTTATCTCTATTGTAGCTTCCTCTTTAACGTGCACTACCGCATTGATAATTTTATGTCTTCCCCGCCATCCCACATGCTAACATTTGTTGACATCACTAACTGTGTGGTAGGAAGGGGAACTAAAAGCCATTAACTCTTCAACATTAATTATTTTGTTTAACCTACCCGCTCTGTCGCGGGAGCAACTATCCTACCACTATCCCTTGCAAGAGTGGGGGCGGTCGGTCCTCTCTTCACAAAAACTAAAGCATCGACCGCATGAGACCGATAGCTCCTGTGGCAATTTCGGTTGTAAATCTCATAAACAAACCTTGTGACGCTAAGACCACACTACAGGGACACGAAGTTTTCTTTTCTAATAAGGTTTGCTAAAGATGAAGAAATGCATGCAAATGCTAAGACAAAGATGCAAAATATTGTTTTTTTTTGTTTTAAAAAAAACACAAAAATTCTAGATCTTAAATGTATGCAATGAACTAAATGATGCAAAAATAAATTTGGCTTCACATCGGGTTCACCAAAATGTAATAGAGGAAATTCGCTACCTCAAGGATGATCAATCCTAGAGAACAAATCGGCCCTCGAGTACCTCACTTAAATTGGCGCTAAGGGTAAGCCAGCGGATGAAAAATGTGAAACTAAACTAACGGAATGCATATGAGACTCCTAGACGACATTAACCCTCTGTCCCAAGTACGAGCGCACTAATTTGGGACACCAGTGCGGCGCGTTGTTATCCTATATGGGCGAGGTACAGAGACCGTACAAAAAGTCACAGATCCAACCATATTATTGAATAAGCTCAAAATATGATGAAAACTAATCTACTAGCACGAAGTACGAAGTGCTAGCATTGAGTAAGGAAAGAGTAAGATAAAATCACAACAGGTCCAGGATTCAAGTCTCCCACAAGATGCTAAATTTCTCACCACAACAAACCTACACAAAAAACGAGAAAGGAAAAGGTTGGGGGTTGTGTTTTAAATTCTACCTCAGTTAGACAAAGATGACAGTCGGCTCTAGATCATCCATTCCAGCTAATCTCGTGGCATCCAATACACGTTTGCTATTTTTAGCAAACACGGCCCTATCTATCAATCTCTTGTCAATCATCAAATTTAATGATCTCTCGGTTGCCTTCTCCAGGTAAGATCTGCAACTGAATATCTTTCCTTGGTCGTAGCGTTATGCAGATCTTCATTCTTCATCGAGCCACAAATCATTGCAACATATCCCGTGATTTCCTTAGTAGACCTACCGCTAACTACCTCACTAACACAGCACTTCATTGTCCTGTGCACGCATACTACCGGTCCATCTTACCTACCGGTTCTCTAACCGTGTCGGTACATCTCGCCTTGCCAATTAACCTTCATGTTTGCACTTCTCTTCATCAGGTAAGAGACTTTCATCTTTGCCTCTTTGGTCTCTCACCGGTTGACACAATATATCTACTATCTCTATTGTAGATACCGGTAGATATGTTTACAAGTGGACAACTCTCTTGCTTGCACACGATGATATCCTTGATGACACCGTTCCATCAAATTCCAACTGTTATGCACCTGTGGCAACGCGTTTCTCCATCTGCATCCTAGTAACTCCATATTTGTGACTGCAGAATTACTTGCATCCTTGTGCATCTGACCTATTCTCATCTCAACCGGTTTGTCCAGGTGGCAGTTATTTGTTCAAGTGACAAACCCATTACTCTTCATCTTTCCCGGTAGCTCATCATGCCTTCCCTATCGATCCCATGCATATCTTTTGATTTCATGCACCTGAGGCATCGTTGATTCACTGGTAGATCCAGTGTGAGCCACCAATCTCTTGCCTTCTACTTTTCTGTGATTCACCGGTAGATTCCATGCATGTAGTGATCTAAGCCAAGTCTTAGCACTTACCGATGGGAGTACCAGGACTTGACATTTCACTTCACCAGTGGGCACTTCATACATACCAGTTGACATCAATGAGTGCATATCAACTATTCTCCCATATCGGTTGTCCTGCTATACCGGTACCAAGCTATATCGGTTGACATCAATGACAAGACAATGCCATCAATCTCCCCCTTTGGCATTGATGTCAACACATGTGGTATTCGGCATACCACGGGCTCTCTCTCCCCCTTTGACAGCAATGCCAAAGGGTCTTCACGTCCGGTATACTGCAGACACACAGTCTCTCTTTTCAATGTATGCTGCAATATTATCTCTTTGTCTTTCTACCAGTCACTTCTTCCCTTTGGACTACAATGTTCTCCCAGTCAAACTGCATCTCTCTCATCTGATACCAATCAGATAACATGGCTATGATTTCCCCCTAAACCAAAGATCTCTTTGATCTTCATTTTTATGTCAGGTCCTAAACTGGTACACCAATGTGCACCCGTTACCAGTAGACATGTGTGCATATATATGCTCTACAGATGGTCTTTCATCACCATGACATCCATCCAATATTTGTGACATGACCTTTCCTGACCATAATGCCAAGTCACATTTTCTTCATGTCAACAGTCAAACTAATTGACATCATAATGTCACATGCATGTAGGGTCTGCTACTGGACCAACAAATCTTCATAAAGGACTCCTCCAATGTTATCTAAGACATAAATTCATCTGTCCAACTCACAGGGGCCACTGCAAACTTAGCGGAACACACCAACATACTTATTTGTCAATACGGATTGACAGCCATACTGGTAACATACTACACATAAGGGTTTGGTATACCGATCCATCATCTCTACCGGGGCACTTTGTCCATCAACCTTCGTCCAATTGTGTCAAGTACCTCTAATTCCAATGCCAATTTAAATCACCCACTGACACACACGGTAGTAATCCTTCTCTTATTTCTAGATGTGTAGCCACAGCAGCAATTACACATACTGCCATTTCATGTTCTTCCTTTTACCGGCAGCAGCTTGTTCTTCCATTATTAATTTTCCACATTGGGGGTAAATGATGTGATCAATAAGTGACTGCCCCTAAGTTCCTGCATCTCCTTTAAACCTTAGGAGATATCACCTGTGCATTGTATGCACAGTGCCCGTCTATTATCTTACTCCCTTCCTTCTTCCAAACCTTTTTGGTCTCACTCTTCCTCCTATTTTCAGTCTTGGGAGTAGGTCTTACCTTCTTCAAATGATTGGCCCTTGCTATAGAGCATTTGCTAGTATGACCAGAAGCATTGTTGTAGAAGCAAACTTCATTCATACAAAGCAACTGTCTTGAGGACCTTCTGTCAAACCGGTTTAAGTCTCTTCTTCTATTCATGCCATTACGGCTAGCTACTAGTCTCCATGGATTCTATGAACATGCACGAGTATTTCTTCTTTTTTTCCATGCAGTCCTTTGTTGCTCATATGCCTTGTAACTTCCTCTGTGTTGATTAGGACTGTTCCACCGGTTACCATAGGAGTGAGTTCTTCTTCCTGCATTCATAACTTCTATGCCCGAATCTATTGCAATTACAGCATTTAACATTTGCATAACCGAGAAAGGGGATATGCATGTTTCTGCTTTTTGAACCTTTTTGCCCTTTTGCATGATATCTATGGCAACCTAGATTTTTTCTCCTGGATCCCTTTCTACATTCTTCTGCTTTATGACCATAACCATTACATGCAAAGCAGTAACCAGAGAAGGAGGACTTATTACTTACAAATTCATTTTGCCAAACATGTGGTGATCTTACCGGTTTGGCATCTCCATTTTTGCTTCTCCGGGGATGGATCCTAGGATGTCCATTCTTTGCATTTCTTCCATGTGGTCCCTTCTTCTTCCACACTTGTCTTGACTTGGAGGTAGCAGTATTTCTTTATCCTCTGTCAGTAGGTGGTCTTCTAGATTGTCTTTTATATTTCTTGCTACCGATGAAGTTGTCTTCTCTCAAATTTTATTTTGTTTTTGCATCTCCATTATTCCTCTATGCAGTAGCAGTCTTCTTCTTATGTCTTCACCGGTTGTAGTCAGATCAATCTTCTTCCTTGGGGCATTTCCAATAGTGAAAGTTTGACCCTTGTCCTTTCCATTTGAGCAAATGAAAAGAATGTCTTTGTTGCAGACATCCTTACCTGTCGAGCACTCACCGGTTTCAAATCCTAATCCCCAAGTCTCCTTGGATTGTTTTTGTTTGCTCAACATTTTGTCCAAGGCATCACCACTTGTGCTTTCACATTAGTGATAGCTAACATTGAGTCTTGAAGACTTTTGACTAACCTGTTTTGTTCGACAATAGTAGCACTCTTAAGCAACGTGTATTCTTTCCTTACCCTGCTAAGCTCCTTGAGTGCATTAACAAGTTCTCCTTCAAGAACTACTTCAGCTTCTTCTTCTTCTCCATCTTCTTCATCACTGCCGAACAGATCTTTCCGGTGGGATTCATCTGAATTATCACTTTGAGATATGTGCATCTCACTTTCTATCTCTTGGGCCATGAAGACATGAGTTTCCTCATCATCATTGTTGCAGCTGCTGATTGATCTTCCTTCATCATCTGCACATGTGCTTGCTGCAATGTTCTTGTTTTCACAGACTGATCCAACAGTGGTAGGCTCATTACCATAGAGCTTCTGTAATCTGGCCTAAAAGCTTTTTGCAGATCTATAATTATCTACCTATGAAGAAACATCGCCGATAAGTCCATTGAATGTGGCCTTCATGGCTTCTTCATTGCATCTAGATCTTCTTTCTGCTTCAGAATGTGGGAGGACTGGTAGGAACAGGGAGACCATTTACAATCGTCATCCAAACATCATACCCTATGGCGGACAAGTAGACTTCCATTCTGCAACTCCAAAAAGAAAAGTTTGAACCATCAAACATTGGAGTAGAGGGTGACACTAAACAAACCATTTTGTCCAAATACCAGAATCTACCCAAGCAAGAGAAAGCTTATCAACCAGGAACCTACGCTATGATACCAATTGTTGGACAAAATATACCACTAAGAGGGGGGTGAATCAGTGGTTTCCAAAACTCTTTAACCTTTTGATCCTAAGACAAATTCGCGATTACCAATCCTATCGCCAAGTTAACTTACAGGTAAGAGAAGGAAAGATGTCAAAAAACAAGAACACACAAACGCACATCACATGACACCCGTATATACGAGGAAAACCCAAGATGGGAAAAACCTCGGTGAGAAATGCTCCTGGAGTCTACTGCTCCAATCCAGCCTCACCATGAAACACTTCGGTTACAACATTTAGGGTACCAACCCAGGGAATACCACCCCTAGAGTTTATGGGCACCAACCCAAAGGAGCTACAACCCCTGTTGTCTATGGGCACCAACCCAAAGGAGTTACAACCCCTGCATCGAGCACCAACTCAGTGATCGGCAATGAATCATTATCAAATACAAATGTAATAATCCGGTTACAAGTGAGTATTGTAACCACTGCTTATTCTTCACCCTGTCGGTTTCACTTCTCCTCTGCCTTACCGGTTGTTTCCTCCTCTTCCTTCTGTCACTTTGTCTCTATTCTGTTCTCTGCTGGTTTTATGTCCTCTCCTTCCTTCTTCTCACCTCCTCTCTCTGTTCACCTTCTCCTACTGCTGCTCACTTGCCGACTCAACCTCTATCGGTTATTCATCTGACACTCTGCACTTGACTACCGGTTACTCACCTTATTGGTTCCACCTTGCTCTGTTATGGGCCTGTGGGATCTTCTCTGCAACCCACTCACAACCGCCACACTCTAAGATATCCTCTGGCCAGCTTGAACACCAACGGTTCACTTATGCACTTCTCCTCCCTTGTTGCTTGCAGGTTGCTTTAACCTTACCAGTGTGTTCCGAGTTGTGTCTCTCCTACATACAGTCTTTTACTATTTTTACTCTGACTGATCTACACGCTCATGCCCTCCTCTATCTCCTACATCATCAAAAAACTCGTTCTTCAGTCTGCACATATATAGCCAATTTTCCTGCCAAAATAGAAAAACAAATCTTGCCACGCTATGGTAATCATCCACCAACCTCGAGGTGTATCAAATCAGATCGAATCATGCATCAAAAATGATAGCCAGCTCTAGATCATTCATCACAACTAATCTTGTGGTATCCAATAAACGTTAGCTATTTTTAGCAAAAACAACCCTATATATCGACCTACTTCTGTCAATCACATTTAATGATCTCTTGGTTACCTTCTCCAGGTCGGATCTGCAACTAGATATCCTTCCTCGATCGTAGCATCATGCAGATCTTCATTCTTCATCGAGTCGCAAATCACTAAAACATTCTTGTGATTTCCTCAATCGACCTACCACTAACTACCTCACCGACACGACAATTCACCGACCAATCACTTCACCGGTGTATGCTTCATACTACCAGTCCATCTTGCCTACCGTTTCTCTAACCCTGTCGGTACATCTCACCTTGTCGGTTAACCTTCATGTCTGCACTTCTTTTCATCAGGTGAGAGACCATGCCATCAAATTCCAACTGTTATGAACATGTGGCAACGTGTTTCTCCATCTGCATCCTGGTAGCTTAATGTTTGTGACTACAGACTCACCTCCATCCTTGTGCATCTGACCTATTCTCTTCTCAACCGTTTTGTAAAGGTGGCAGATTCATTTGTCTAAGTGACAAACCCATCACTCTTCATCTTTCCCGACAGCTCATCATGCCTCCCCTGTCGATCCAGTGCATATCTTTTGAGTTCATGCACCAGAGGCATCTTTGATTCACCGGTAGATCCAGTGTGAGCCACCAATCTGCTGCCTTCTTCTTTTATGTCTTATCTAATATGGATATGATGCATTCCATGCACGCAATGAGTAAGCCATGTGTTAGCACTTACCGGTGCGAGTACCTGGACTTGACATCCGCTTCCAGCATTGCACTGTTATGACATTCTGGTCATTAACTTCAGCCAGGCACATAGGATCCGGTTGTGCACACTCACTCTCAGTCATATCTTTAGCCGATGGGAGTCCATCAAACTGCAAATCGGTGGCCTGCACATACATCACCTCCCGTGTTGAACTAAATGATGCAAAAAGAAAACTCGCTTCACATCAGCTTCACCAAAATGTAATGAAAGAAATTCACTACCTCAAGCATGATCAATCCTACAGAACAAATTGGCCCTCCAATACCTCACTTAAATTGGCGCTAAGTGTGGGCCAGCAGACGAAAAATGTGAAACTAAACTAAGGCATTGCAAATTAGACTCCTGGACGACTTTGTTAAACCTGTCTTTAGAGCGACCACACAGATCTAGGACACCAACGCAATGCATTCGTACTCGGGACAGACTCGATGCAACTTTATCTCTATTTTGTTCTCTTTTGGTTTTATATCCTCTACTTCCTTCTTCTCACCTGCTCTCTTTGCTCACCTTCTCCTACTGTTGCTCACTTGCCGACTCAAGCTCTACCAGTTATTCATCTGACAGACTCTACACTTGACTACCAGTTACCCAGCTTACTGGTTCCACCATACTCTATTCTATGCCTGCAGTATCTTCTCTGCAACCCACTTACGACCGCATTACTCTAAGATATCCTCAGGCTGACTTGAACACCATTTGTTCACTTCTGCACTTCTCCTCCCTTGCTGCATGCAAGTTGCTTTAACCTTACCGGTTAAGCCTCTACTAAAACCTATTGTCGGTTGTGTCTCTTCTCCATACAGTCACAACTGTTCTTACCCTCCATAAAAGCCTAAATGAGAATTTTTGGCTATCATCAATAATGATGGTGGTGGTGGTGGTGGTCGTATTGGTGGTGGTGATGGCTAAAATGATGATGATGGTGATAATGATGGTGATGATAATAATCATGATGATGATGGTAATGGTGATGATGATGGTGATGATGATGGTAATGGTGATGATGATGATGATGATGATGATGATGATGATGGTGATGATAATAATCATGATGATGATGGTAATGGTGATGATGATGATGATGATGATGATGATGATGATGATGATGATGATGATGATGATGATACTGTGATAATGATGGTGATGATAATAATCATGATGATGATGGTAATGGTGATGATGATGGTGATGATAATAATCATGATGATGATGGTAATGGTGATGATGATGGTGATGATGATGGTAATGGTGATGATGATGATGATGATGATGATGATGATGATGATGATGATGATGATGATGATGATGATAATGATGGTGATGGCTAAAATGATGATGATGGTGATAATGATGGTGATGATAATAATCATGATGGTGATGATAATAATCATGATGATGATGGTAATGGTGATGATGATGATGATGATGATGATGATGATGATGATGATGATGATGATGATGATGATGATGATGATGATGATGATGATGTCGAACATAATGTTGATGATAATGATGATGAATATGTTGTTGATGTTGGTGGTGGTGATGATGACGATGATGACGATGAGGAGAATCATGAGGATCATCATCATCATCATCATCATCATCATGGTCGTGATGATGATGATGATGATAGTGGTGGTGGTAATGATGACAATGATCATGATGATGATCATGATAGTGGTGGTGGTAATGATGACAATGATGATGGTGACGGTGGATGTGGTTTGGGTGGTGTTGGTGGTGGTGAAAGTAGTGATTATGGCGGTGATGATAACAATAATGTCGATGATAATGTGATGATACAGTGATGGTGTCGATGATGATGACTAGGATAATGATGAGATGTTGATTATGATGATTTGAATAATGATAATGAAGGCCTCGAAAATCTTTATACCATCAATGCTAGTAAATATTCTTTGAGCTTCCCCATTATCTAAAATCCATGTCCTATAATCGTCCATGTTATAATTTTAAAAATCCCTCAATCCATAATCTTAATCCTCCAATCTATAATGCTAATCCTTAAGTTAATCCCCCAATCCATAATCCTAATACTCCAATCCTTAATCCTAATCCCCCAATCCATGATATCAATCCATTAGTAATCATAATCTTCCATAAAAGCCTAAAATTTTACTCCTGAATCCACATCATCCATTTAATCCTATTCATCCAAGCCATAATTCTAAACCTTAATATGATCCTAGTGCTCAAATATATAAAATCCATCCATCTAAATCCTATAAATCCACATCATCCCCATCCTCCTAGTCCCTTGTTCATGAAATTGACCAAGGTCTATTAGCAAACGCGACTGAATCCCCATTTCTAAACAAAGTTGTTCATTCTCCCCTTGCCATACATAGACCTCCATCCTCATTCAACCAATACAAAACCAAATCCCCAAAACCTCATGAATTTCCCATCCCTTGCAAGAGTGGGGGCAGTCAGTCCTCTCTTTACAAAAACTAAAGCCTCGAGCGCACGAGCACTATAGCTCCTGTGGTAGTTTCGGTCGTAAAGTTCATAAACAAGCCTTGTGAGGCTAAGACAACACTACAAGGATGCGAAGAGTTTTGTTTTCTAATAAGTTTTACTAAAGATGAAGAAATGCATGCAAATGCTAACACAAATATGCAAAATATTGGTTTTTTGTTTTAAAAAAAGGAAAAATTCTAGATCTTAAATGTATGCAATGAACTAAATGATGCAAAAAGAAAATTGGCTTGACATCGGGTTCACCAAAATGTAATGCAGGAAATTCGCTACCTCAAGGATTATCAATCTTACAAAACAAATTGGTCCTCCAGTACCTCACTTAAATTGGTGCTAAGGGTGAGCTAGCAGACGAAAAATGTGAAACTAAACTAATGGACTGTAAATGCAACTCACAACGGGTCAAAAATTCAAGTCTTCCGCGAGATGATAAATTTCTTACCACTACAAACCTACACAAAAACGAGAAAGGAAAAGGTTGGGGGTTGTGCTTTGGAGTCTGCCTCAGTCAGACAATCGTTTCGGTGTTTCTGCCTCCACATAAAACAAAAATAGTAGTGACAAGGAAAATTAAAATGATAGAGATGAAACAATTACGATTAAGATAATAAATAGATTGAAAATAAGAGATTTTAGATGTACAAATGAATCAAGAAGAGTAAGAAAACCTCCCCCTAATACTTCTGAAGACGGAACAGTCAGCTCTTCCAAAGGTTGCAATAATGGTGGTCATATGATATCATATGAGTATCACCCAAGCAGATTGCTCAAAGCTCAAACCTGCAAGAATTGATCAAAATGCAAAAATATCCCTCAAAATACCTATTAGAAACAATATACCCTTCAGAGGGGAGGTGAATCAGTGGTTTCCAAAACTTTTTAACCTTTTGATCCTAAGAGAGATTACCGGTTACCAATCCTAATGCCAAGTTAACTTATTGGTAAGAGAAGGAAAGATATCATAAAACAAGCACACACAAATGCACATCACATGACATCAGTATATACGAGGACAACCCAAGATGGGGAAAACCTCGGTAAGAAATGTTGTTGGAGTCTACTGCTCCAATCCAGCCTCACAATGAAACGCTTCAGTTACAACATTTAGCGCACCAACCCAAGCAGTACCACTACTGCGGTTTATGGGCACCAACCCAAAGGAGTTACAAACCCTGTTGTTTATGGGCACCAACCCAAACAAGTTACAACCCCTGCACTGAAAAACCAACTCAGTGATCTACAATGAATCATTATCAAATACAAATGTAATAATCCGGTTACAAGTGAGTCTTGTAACCACTGCATATTCTTCACCCTGTCGGTTTCACTTCTGCTTTGCCTTACCGGTTATCTCCTCCTCTTTCTTCTATCACTTTGTCTCTATGTTGTTCTCTGTTTGTTTTATGTCCTCTCCTTTCTTCTTCTCACCTCCTCTCTTTGCTCACCTTCTCCTCCTGTTGCTCACTTGCCGACTCAAGCTCTACTGGTTATTCATTTGACTGACTCTGCACTTGACTACCAGTTACCCAGCTTATAGGTTTCACCGTACTCTGTTCTGTGCCAGCAGGATCTTCTCTGCAACCCACTCACGACCGCATCACTCTAAGATATCATCTGGCTGGCTTAAACACCATTGATTCACTTCTGCACTTCTCCTCCCTTGCTGCTTGCAGGTTGCTTTAACCTTACCGGTTAAGCCTCTACTAAAACCTATTGTCGGTTGTGTCTCTCCTACATACAATCACAACTGTTCTTACCCTCTATAGAACCCTAGTTGAGACTTTTTGGCTATCATCAATTATGATGGTGGTGGTGGTGGTGGTGGTATTGGTGGTGGTGATGGCTATAATGATGATGATGGTGATGATAATAATCATGATGACGATGGTAATGGTGATGATGATGGTGGTGATGATGATGATGATTATGTTGATGGTGATGATGTTGATAATGATGATCATCGTCATCATCATCATCATAATGTTGATGATAATGATGATGAATATGTTGTTGATGTTTGTGGTAGTGATGATGACGATGATGACGATGATCATGATGATGAGGATGACGATAATGACAATCATGATCATGATCATGATAGTGCTGGTGGTAATGATTATGATGATGATGATGATGATGATAGTGGTGGTGGTAATGATGACAATGATCATGATCATGATCATGATAGTGGTGGTGGTAATGATGACAATGATGATCGTGATGGTGGAGGTGGTTTGGGTGGTGTTGGTGGTGGTGATGGTGGTGATTATGGTGGTGATGATAACAATGATGTCGATGATAATGTGATGATACAATGATGGTGACGATGATGATGACTAGGATAACGATGAGATGTTGATTATGATGATTTGTATAATGATAATGAAGGCCTTGAAAAGCTTCATACCATCAATGCTAGTAAATATTCTTTGGGCTTCCCCATTATCTAAATTCCATGTCCTATTATCCTCCATGTTATAATGCTAAAAATCCCCAATCCATAATCCTCATCCTCCAATCTATAATGCTAATCCTTAACTTAATACCCTAATCCTAATCTTCCATAAAGCCTAAAACTTTACTCCCGAATCCAAATCGTCCATTTATTCCTATTCATCCAAGCCATAATTCTAAACTTTAATATGATCCTAGTCCTTAAATATATAAAATTCCTCCATCTAAATCCTATAAATCCACATCATCCCCATCCTCCACGTCCCTTGTTGATGAAATTGACCAAGGGCCATTAGCAAATGCGACTGAATCCCCATTTCTAAACAATGTTGTTCATTCTCCCCTTGCCATACATAGACCTCCATCCTCATTCAACCAAGACAAAACCAAATCCGCAAAACCTCATGAATTTCCTATCCGTTGCAAGTGTGGGGGCAGTCGATCCTTTCTTTACAAAAACTAAAGCGTTGAGCGCATGAGCACTATAGCTCCTGTGGCAGTTTCGGTCGTAAAGTTCATAAACAAGCCTTGTGAGGATAAGATCACACTTCAAGGACACGAAGAGTTTTGTTTTCTAATAAGGTTTGCTAAAGATGAAGAAATGCATGCAAATGCTAAGACAAAGATGCAAAATATTGTTTTTTTGTTTTAAAAAATTAAAAATTATAGATCTTAAATGTATGCAATGAACTAAATGATGCAAAACGAAAATTAGCTTCACATCGGGTTCACCAAAATGTAATGTAGGAAATTCGCTACCTCAACGATTATCAATCCTAGAGAACAAATTGGCCCTCCAGTACCTCACTTAAATTGGCGCTAAGGGTGAGCTAGCAGACTCAACATGTGAAACTAAACTAACGGACTATAAATGCAACTTCTGGAGGACTCCATTAACCATTTGTCCCGAGTACACCGATTTGGGACACCAACGCGGCGCGTTGTTGTCATATATGGGCGAGGTACAGAGACCATACAAAATGTCACCGATGGAACTATATTATTGAATAAGCTCAGAAAATGACAAAAACTAATCTAACAGCACAAAGTATGAAGTGCTAGCATTAAGTAAAGAAGAGAGTAAGATAAACTCACAATAGGTCCACAATTCAAGTCTTCCGCAAGATGATAAATTTCTTACCACTACAAACCTACACACAAACGAGAAAGGAAAAGGTTGGGGGTTGTGTTTTGGAGTCTGCCTTAGTCAAACCCCCATTTCGGTGTTTTTGCCTCCATATAAAACCCAAATAGTAGCAACAAGAGTAAGGAAACGAATAAGATAATAAATAGATTGAAAATAAGAGATTTTAGATGTACAAATGAATCAAGAAGAGTAAGAAAACCTCCCCCTAATACTTGTGAAGACGTAACAGTGAGCTCTTCCAAAGGTTGCAAGAATGGTGGTCATATGATATCATATGAGTATCGCCCAAGCAGATTTCTCAAAGCTCAAACCTGCAAGAATTAATCAAAATGCCAAAAAGATCCCTCAAAATACCTGTTAGAAACAATATACCATTTAGAGGGGGGGTGAATTAGTGGTTTCCAAAACTCTTTAACCTTTTGATCCTAAGAGAGATTACCGATTACCAATCCTAATGCCAACTTAACTTACCAGTAAGAGAAGGAAAGATATCATAAAACAAGCACACAGAAATGCACATCACATGACATCGGTATATACGAGGAAAACCCAAGATGGGGAAAACCTCGGTGAGAAAGGTTGTTGGAGTCTACTACTCCAATCCAGCCTCATAATGAAACACTTCAATTACAACATTTAGGGCACCAACCCAAGGAGTACCACTCCTGCAGTTTATGGACACCAACCCAAAGGAGCTACATGTTTATGGGCACCAACCCAAACGAGTTACAACCCCTGCACAAAAAACCAACTCAGTGATCTACAATGAATCATTATCAAATACAAATATAATAATCCGGTTACAAGTGAGTCTTGTAACCACTGCATATTCTTCACCCTACCAGTTTCACTTGTACTCTGCCTTACCGGTTGTCTCCTCCTCTTTCTTCTATCACTTTGTCTCTATTTTGTTCTCTATTGGTTTTATGTCCTCTCCTTCCTTCTTCTCACCTCCTCTCTCTTTTCACCTTCTCCTATTGTTCCTCACTTGCCGTCTCAAGCTCTACCGGTTGTTCATCTGACAGACTCTGCACTTGACTACCAGTTACTCAGCTTACTGGTTCCACCATAGTCTGTTCTGCACCTGCAGGATCTTCTCTGCAACCCACTCACGACCGCATCAATCTAAGATATCCTCTGCCTGGCTTCAACACCACTGGTTCACTTTTGCACTTCTCCTCCCTTGCCCCTTGCAGGTTGCTTTAACCTTACCGGTTGAGGCTCTACTAAAACCTGTTGCCGGTTGTGTCTCTCCTACATACAGTCACAACTATTCTTACCCTCCATAGAAGCCTAGTTGAGAATTTTTGGCTATTATCAATCATAATGGTGGTCGTCGTCGTCGTCGTCGTCGTCGTCGTCGTCGTCGTGGTCGTCGTGGTCGTGGTGGTGGTGATGGCTATGATGATGATGATGGTGATGATGATGGTGATGATGATAATCATGATGACGATGGTAATGGTGATGATGACGATGATGATGGTGATGATGATGATGGTGATGATGACGATGATCATAATAATGATGATGATGATGATGATGATGATGATGATGATGATGATGATGATGATACTAATGTTGATGTTAACGTCGATCATAATGTTGATGATAATGATGATGAATATGTTGTTGATGCTGGTGATGGTGTTGATGATGACGATGATGACGATTATGATAATCATGATGATGATGATGATGATGATGATGATGATGATGATGATGATGGTGATGATGATGATGATGGTGATGATGATGATGATGACGATAATGATGATGATGGTCATGATCATAATAATGATGATGATAGTGGTGGTGATGATGATGATGATTGTGGTGGTGGTAATGATGATGGTGATGATGGTGATGGTGATGGTGATGGTGGATGTGGTCTGGGTGGTGTTGGTGGTGGTGATGATGTTGATTATGGTGGTGATGATAACAATCATATCAATGATAATGTGATGATACAATGATGGTGACAATGATGATGACTAGGATAACGATGAGATGTTGATGATGATGATTTATATATTGATAATGAAGGCCTTGAAAAGCTTCATACAATCAATCCTAGTAGATATTCTCTAACCTTCCACATTATTTAAATTCCATGTCCTATAATCTTCCATGTTATAATGCTAAACATCCCTCAATCCATAATTCTAGTCCTCCAATCTATAATGCTAATCCTTAACTTAATCCCCCAATCCATAATCCTAATACTCCAATCCTTAATCCTCATCCCTCAATCCATGTCATAATCTCCTTCCTTATCAACATCGAGATGTAATGACAATCCTCCAACCCGAGAACAATTCATCCTTTCCATCCCATCTAATGATATTATTCCACATAAAGAACAAGATATCCCCACTCCACCACAAGATCCTATTCCATGTCGAGATCAAAACATCCATTCATCCCCATACCATAATCCCTATCCTCATCTTGATGCTTGCTCCTCATGATCCCTCTCCAAGTAAACATCAAAGTATCCCTTCATCTCCATGTCACGATCCCAATCCTCTGCAAGCGATCCATGGAATCTCAAATATGTCGAATGGTGGCCTCCAGAATAAAATAGCTAAACCAAAAAGGCCACAAAAGTCCATAAACAAAACAGAGAAGACTAAAAAATCTACAAAAGCCTAAAATAAAAAATAAAAATAAAAAACAATGTGGATTTTCAAAATACTCATAGAAGAATTGCTTCCCAAAAAAATTCGGAATTGCCATCCAAATTTGCTACTTCCAAAAAGTCCAAAGAGACATAAACGTAATTGTCTCATCAAACTGTAAAGTCTTATAAGTGACATTACATATACCTTTGCAAATCATTGTATTTCTACTTATTTTGCTTCTAGACTCTTGTTGCAATAGAGATCCTCCTACTTTGCCAATTGGTTTTCTTTCTCTTTTCTCAACACCTTGTGATTTTAGAGCTCCTCATCCATGAAAAACTATTATGGCTCTTTGGCGCACTCATACCACCTCCTATTGCACCTACACATATATATCTCTAAAAACAGAAATAAAGTTAAGGGAACAAAAATTCCCCACAAGTCCTTCCTCCACATTATGCCATTTAGACATCCTTTCCATTACATATTTCGTTGTGTGCCCTTCATTTCAAAGCTCAATGTGATTTTGTTCATTAAACAACTCCTTTTTAACATTATTCTCTTTTATACCATAAATGAAACTCTTTTCTCTATTCCTCAAAATCCTCATTTCCTCTCCATGAAAGAGAGAATCCATTAATTCTCTCTTTTCATTAGTCAACAAATTATATGCATGTTCTTCTTGCTGCTTACATTGTTCTAGTTGTTTCTAGTTGGTTGTCTTCTCTTAAACTAATAGGAATTCATCACATATGGGGCTACCAAAGATCTCTATCTATATTGTAGCTTCCTCTTTAACGTGCACTACCACATTGATAAATTTATGTCTTCCCCACCATCCCACATTATAAAATTTGTTGACATCACTAACTGTGTGGTAGGAAGGGGAACTACAAGCCATTAACTCTTCAACATTAATTATTTTGTTTAACCTAACTGCTCTGTGGCGGGAGCAACTATCCTACCACTATCCCTTGCAAGAGTGGGGGCAATCAGTTCTCTCTTTACAAAAACTAAAGCCTCGAACGCATGAGCACTATAGCTCCTGTGCCAGTTCCAGTCGTAAAGCTCATAAACAAGCCTTGTGACGCTAAGACCACACTACAAGGACACGAAGAGTTTTGTTTTCTAATAAGGTTTGCTAAAGATGAAGAAATGCATGCAAATGCTAAGACAAAGATGCAAAATATTGTTTTTTTTGTTGTTTTTTTTTTTAAATTCTAGATTTTAAATGTATGCAATGAACTAAATGATGCAAAGAGAAAATTGGCTTCACATCGAGTTCACCAAAATGTAATAGAGGAAATTCACTACCTCAAGGATGATTAATCCTAGAGAACCAATTGGCCCTCCAGTACCTCACTTAAATTGGCGCTAAGGGTGAGCCAACGGATGAAAAATGTGAAACTAAACTAACGGACTGCGAATGAGACTCCTGGACGACTCTGTTAACCCTTTGTCCCGAGTACGAGCGCACCGATTTGCGACACCAGTGCAACGCGTTGTTGTCCTACATGGACGAGGTACAAAGACTATACAAAAAGTCACAGATGCAACTATATTATTGAATAAGCTCAAAAAATGACAAAAACTAATCTACTTGCATGAAGTACGAAGTACGAAGTGCTAGCATTGAGTAAGGAAAGAGTAAGATAAACTCACAACGGGTCCACGATTCAAGTCTCCTGCAAGATGATAAATTTCTCACCACAACAAACCTACACACAAACGAGAAAGGAAAAGGTTGGGGGTTGTGTTTTGAACTCTGCCGCAGTCAGACCCCCGTTTCGGTGTTTCCACTTCCACAGACAACCAAATAGTAGCAACAAGGTAAATTAAAATGATAGAGATGAAACAATTACGATTAAGATAATAAATAGATTGAAAATAAGAGATTTCAAATGTACAAGTGAATCAACAAGAGTTATGAAACCTCCCCCTAATACTTGTGAAGACAGAACCATGAGCTCTTCAAAACGTTGCAATAATGGTGGTCTTATGATATCATATAAGTATTGCCCAAGAAGATTGGTCAAATCTCAAACCCGCAAGAATTGATCAAACGACAAAGAGATCCCTCAAAATACCTATTGGACATAATATGGCATTGAGAATCAGTGGTTTCCAAAACTCTTTAACCTTTTGATCCTAAGAGAGATTACCAGTTACCAATCCTAGTACCAAGTTAACTTACCAGTAAGAGAAGGAAAGATATCATAAAACAAGATGGGGAAAACCTCGATGAGAAATGTTGTTGGAGACTACTGCTCCTATCCAACCTCACAATGAAACACTTTGGTTACAACATTTAGGGCACCAACCCAAGGAGTATGTTGTGTGTTGCACATGCTCCCTGTCGCCGACAGGGTCCCCTTTCCTCTTTTTTGGTCTTTTCGCCTTCGTCCCGTTGAGTTCTGTGCGGGGTGTCTCGCGTCCTTTTGAGCATGCCCGTATTCAATCCATGAGATGATGATGTCGTGAGCAGAGGCATGTGATTTCGCGAGATCAGTTGAACCTTCGGACATTTAAATTCCAAGAGATTGTTTAAACTTGTAAAATCGCCAAAAGAATGCAAAGTGTCAAAAAACTGACAAAACTCCTCCAAATTTTGAAATTCGCACTAAGGAGGAAATTACATGAGGTTTTAAAAGTTTTCAAAATGGGTGAAAATCCCAATTTTCGCCAGTCAGAGGGTAATTGCGAGAGGGAATAGAAAGTTTTCAAATCATCCCTAAACCTTGAAAATCGCTATATAAGGCCAAATTATCAAGGGTTTTAAGAAGTTTTCAACATGGTCATTTTTGCCAAAGTTTTCAAAAGCATAGATCCCGAAATTCGCATTATAAGGGAATAGTGCGAAAAGAATAAGGTTTTCAAAACGCCACCAAAATCCCGAAATACGAATTCCCAAGGTACTTTAAACTCCAAACTTTGCAAAACTCCCTAAAGTCTCGAAAATCGCATTAGGAAGGGTAAGTGAAAAAGTTAAAAGTTTGCAAATGGCTCAAAAATGCCGAAAATCACATTAGAAGAGAAAAGTGCAAAAAGTAAGAACTTTGCAAACACTCTCAAAATGCCAAAGTTTCCAAACCTCCTTGAATTCCCGAAAATCGCGAAAGGAGGGAAAGGTGCATAAGAGTTTCAAAGTTTGAAAAGTGCACCAAAACGCCGAAGTTTGCGAAACAGTCCAAATCGCCGAAATTTGCAAGATGATCTCAAAACCCGAAGTTCGCATAATATGCATAGTGCGAAAAAATGGTAAAGTTTGAAAACTCATCCCATTCTCCGGAAATCGCGATATAAGGGATAAGTTTTAAAATTATAAACTTGACAATCCACCTTCTATCGCTGCAAATCGCATAAAAGGGAAGTGCCGAAGTTTTCAAATGCCTACGAAACCCGAAGCTGGGAATAAGTGCGAAAGTTAACGTTTTCAAAACCTCTCCTATCGCCGAAGATCGCGATTGTTGCAAAGTGTTTAAAAGTTTTAAAGTTTTTTAAACCCTCCACAAATGTCGAAGTTCGGCAACCAAGGGATAATTTAAAGTATAAAGGCTTGTAAACGAACACAAAGTGTCGAAAATCGCAGTATAGGGTATAATCGTAGTTTTTAACCATGTTTGCAAATGGCATTCGCAACACAAAAATTTGAAAGAGTTTCCAAAACCCGAAATTTGCATCCCATCTTTAGCGTAGATGGAAGAACCACGCAGAAGGTTTAGAAGACTCTCCGAAAACACCCATCTCTAACGCTGCTAAAATCGCGATTTCTAAACGTTGCAAACCCTTTTCGAAATCAATAAAAACCCCCAAAATCGCCCAAGGTAAAGTCGCAAAAATTTCAAGGATTATAAGGTTTTCAAAGTGCCCAAGTTCAACGCCATAGAAGAAAACGCAGGAGGCAAAATCATTAAGGTAAAAGAATTGCTAAGTCTAAGTTTCTAAAACTGCATTTTTCTCTCCAAATCTTAGGCGCGAAAATTTGGAATAGGGAGTTAACTGTTGAAATTTGAAATTGCAGAACTCTCCCATTCCAAATTTGCAAATTATGAGTTTGTCTTTTCAAACGGGCATAAGAGAGACATTTTCTTCAAAATCCAAAGGAATTCATTCTTGCAAGAGAGGTTGTGCGGATTCACGCTATTCATTTCGCCAGGTAAGTTTGTGTTGTCCCTCTTTTAAAATCGTTTGAGATATTTGCAAAATCGGATAGATGTGCATGCAAAAAATTGATTAAAAATGATTAAATCTCTAAAAACCGCATCTCTTCCCGTTTATAAGGCGTCAGGCAAAGCAGTTGAAATCTAAGTCTATTCCCAGGATTCAGCCAAGAAATGCATTTTCAGACTTAGGGAAAACCTTAAGCATCATCCATTTTGAAAATCGATCCTAAAATGTATAAGTGTAAATTCAGCAGTCGAAATCGCCCAAGTCCTTGAACCGCAGCCAAATAAGTAATTTTTGTAAGCGAAAAGCTCCATAAATATTCATATCTAGATCAATCAAGCTTTTTAGCTAAAGTATCATGCTTTTCTTTAAATTCGGTTTTCAAATTGATCATTGTATGCTAACGTGTCCCATTTATCTAACCTGCCTCATTTCCTTTATATCGTCTCGTAATCCGCATCCGGTTGTGCAGGATAAATGCCTAAGTCGGCGGTAGAATCATCAAAGGCACCTGGTACAGCCAAGACGTCACGAGCATCCAAGTCAGATATCCCTCGCAGAGTCGAAAAGATGAAATATCAGTATCAGAGAGGGGGACTGAGGGAATCAAAAGTGCAGAGTGTCTGGGAAAATATAGGTGATACTGACCTGGGCCACATTGATATTCAAGATTTCAGAGACCGAGTATTCTCCCCTAATGCCTATGGCAGGCCTAGGCGGATAATGGAGAGTGGCATTGCCCAAGCAGCAGGATTTCCCCCGTTAGTGCAAAACTATGAATTGGTAGTAGAGGTTGCCCGGCATTACCAACCAAACTCTAGATTGGTGCTCCTCGACAATATGGTCCTCGCTGACTTCAATCCTGAAGCCATTGGCGACGCATTTAATATTCCCCTCCCAAACAACCCCATAGCAACAACTATGGATGAAGCGCAGGTGGTGTATGATATGAACCCTACCAAATGCAAAGCACTGATAAATGAGGAGTGGTACAAGGAAAGAAGACCTCCAAGCATCAGGATTGGGAAAAAGACCCCCAGGAGCAACTTCCACAATGAGCATGGAGACATGGTCACATTGCTCAGCAGGGTTATGGGACTCCCCCAATCCAACTACTTTGAAGAGTGGATGTTCTACTTTACGGAACAGGTCTTCGCTGGGAAATCCAAGTTCGACTGGGCCTAGATCATAAGTGACAACATACATACCCAATTGATCGAACTCGAGGCAAAAAGGTACTTTACTATGACATCCTATCTAGTCTACATGTTTGCCAGAAACCAGCCACTACTAGGTTTAATCATGAAGGGTGAAATTGGAAATGGGCCCAATCAGGTAAAGGTATATGATTGTTATCCACAGCTACACTATCAGGACATAGCTCAAAGGGAAAAGAATAGCCCTGCCTATGCAATTGGTCAGTATGAGCGAGTTAATGACGCTTTCACAATGCGCCTGATCAGGCTAATGCAAGGAGGATTAAACATAAGGCTCTCGGAGCAAGCTACTATTCTGATACAGAGGTATGGCGCCTAGTTCATCCAGTTCCCGAGATTCTCCTACATCCGAATAGCTGGCTTTGACGGCGCTCCTTTCCGACTTCCACGATACCCAACCGACCAAATAGTTCTTCTGGAAGTCGCAAGGCAATCACGTCCGGTGAACAATTTACTCAAAGACAAGAAGCAGTCAGGATTCACCTTCCCTATGGTCATAGGTAACCTTGATGTCCATCTCAAGAGCCCAGCCCATGCAGAGGAATCCCTTGCAGAACTAGCCTCCTACGGCCTACAAGAACATTTCCCAAGGAAATGCTTTGATCACGACAATCTGGCAAGGAGAGCCTATGGCAAGCGATACAGAGTAAAGGGAGAGTTAGTTGAAGATTATTGAAAGAACTGCTCTGATGACTATGAAGTCCGACGACGCGAATATTCAAGGCTGAGTGTGCAGCAAATGCAACTCTATGAATACCGTCGGGTCCATGATCAGTTAACAGATTCTGGAAATTGCCTACAAGTCCGGGAATTTGAGGCAGTAAGACATTTTTTGCCAAGCATCGATTGGTCACAAGATCCAATCACTGATTTTGAGGTGGTTATGGCAGCCCCAGGAAGATACACTGACCAGTGGTTGCACCAGCAGATTGAGCGACTGATTCATGAGGGAGTCCAGTTCACCTACCACATGATGGGTAGCCTCGATTCTCAATCTTCTAAAGATGAGGGAACCTCCAGTGCACCTAAGGAAGAGATTGAAAAGCTTGAGAAAAGAAAGAAGGCTAAAGCCAGCAGAGGAACTCGGACCTCTAAGAGAACAAGAAGGGAGAAGATCCCTATTAGAAGACCGGTAGTAACTTCATCATCAAAAGACCCCAGTTCGTCTGATGATGTAGTTGAACTAGATTACATACCTGCTCCACCTTCCTAGAGCGATATCGAGGCATTCGGAGCTGATGATCCTCTTGAACAAGACAGGCTTGATGCAGAGGTAAGAGCCATTGAATCTGTCGGACCTAATAATCAAGTAGAAGGAGAGATTCCATCCATTCAAGGGCTTGAGGTGCATGAACCCACTCAAGGTAGCCGCCATGAATTGCAGTTGCATAGTACTGCCAGGGATGACTCTACTGTTGAAGGAGAGCAAAGGACAGATGAGACTCGCGAGCCTAAAAAAGACTGAAGAACAACCATCACATGAAGATACCTGACAATTGTTCAGTGAAGTGGGAGAGAATTCAGCTAAGAGCAAGGGACTTGACACTTCCTCCACTCCTCCCATCACGGAGCAGTTGCAAATATGCAATGAGCCAGCTGAAAACATTAAAGAACAAAGTGCAAATTTAACCATAGCATCAACCCAGATTATACCTCAAGATTGGTTAATTGCTCGAGCTTAGCGTAAGGCAGCCACCAAGCCACCCATTGACTTGGAAGACATCTTCTCACGCATACGCGAAGACAAGGCCAAGGGGAAGAAAAAACCCAAGGTGTATTCCAGGATAACCCATGATGAGCAAAGGAACCGTACCCTTCATATCGCCACCCCGCCTGTAGATAAGCCAGCAAATCAAATTACACTGGCTGATTATAGCATCACGACCATCCCCATCGGACGAGCCACCAAAGAACAGGAAAGGGAGGAATTCAAGGATTCAGTACAAAACATGCTCAGACAACTCGAAGAGATCACAGCTGAAAAGAACATGTATCGAGCTCGTGCTAAGCAGGCCGAGGGGTACATTGATCAACTCCTGAGACCATTGCATAATGCCCCCGAATCCCATATTCCCCTGACAGCATTGGCACAGAGGACCACAACAGAATTTGAAGGAGTACGGGACACCGCAAGGGCTGTCAAGGAATGGATGCAAGGCATTAAAGAAAAGGGAGAACAAATCCTTGAAGAGGTAAAAGAAATGGCCCACTATTGAGAGACCACTCTGGTCAAGCTACTAGAGGTAAAACGGGAATACCTCAGAATCCATGAGGTAGCTGCTACAACTCTTCCTCTTGTAAGATCTCTCTTCTGGACCCAAGCACAAATCCCTACACTCTCCGACATCCTGGACCCCCATGATATCAGCATTTTCAAAGAACGGTACAGGACTATCTCTATGAAGAATGATACAAAAGAAATCATTGACAAAGAGTAAGATGCATGCGAGGCAATTCTGAAAGGCATGCAGGAACTTGGCAAGACAGTCCTTCAGTCAATGGTTTTGGGGTGGAAAAATGACCTGTCCGATGCAGTAATGCAGCCAGACTGGGAGAAAAGACTAAGAACAGATAGAATCACCTACTCCACTAAGGACCTGAGTTTTGTCGGCCAACTACATTCAGACATCTTGTGTTTTGAACGTAATCGGTCCAGCTGGCAGGATGGTTTGAAGCACGTAGACCGTTACCTTGAGGGCATGCAGTATAAAATTCGTCATCCCCCTATGCCTCTGTTTAGTTTGTTGTTCCAATTGTGCATCAGGTTCCAGGAATATGTTCGTGAAGAACGTGCAATAGGTCGAGACCTTTGGCAAGAGTATTTGCATGGAGAGAGTCAATTTTTAGTAAAGGGATATGAAACTGGAAAAGAAAAAGTGCTTTCTTAAAATGCATTTTTTCTTTTAATTTTGAAAAGTGCACTTTTTGGCCAAAAGTTCTTATTTGACTTCCAAGCCAACTGTAAACTTTAAAACTTTGTGCATGCGCACTTTTTTTTGAATTATTATGGATAGCTTTTATTTAATTACCTTTTTTGGGTAGTTATTGCTCCCTTTTGGGTAATTGCTGATATTTGCCCTCCATTTATGGGTATGGGTACCTTTTGTAATGATGAATCTGAGCCATTTGTTTAAATTGGATCTTGGCCATTCATCTATTTTTGGAAACCTATTTAAAGGGACTGGTTCTCCCTTATTTTGTAAGAAGTTCATGGATTGTTGTTGAAGCTCTGGCGAAATTCACACAGGATTTAATGCAAAGTTAAGACTGTTTCTATTTCATTGTGAGTGCATGGTCTCCTTCTTCACCATTTGAATTATTCAGTTATGTTTCCTTTCATTTTTCTATAGCATTTTCTAGATAAACATCTGATAGAATCCTCGTTGTTCATACCATTAGGGACTGACTGATTGTCATTCCTTTTGCATGGTTAATTTGAACCTTCTCCTATGCTTAGTTCGGTTATTGAACACTTAATGAATGAATGTTAAAGTTCTGAAATTACGTTTAATAGCATGAAAACTCAATTTTCCTTGAAGATCGCACTAGATTCTTACAAATATTGTGCTTTGAAAGTTGATAGTGTTTAATCTGGTCATTTGGAGGTGTCTGTCTGTTGTTCTTAACATGCTATCTTAGTTAAATAGTTAGATTCTCTGTATCTCTTTTCCCTATCCCTTCTTTTTCCTTTTTTTTTATTACCAAGAAGCCCCCACAGTCCAACTGAAATAGTATGATCCAACTAAAATCAATCGATAACGAGACTGTCAGAATTTTAGGGAACTCATCCAACAATTATCCATATCACCGTAAGTCCCCTTTGTGTTTCCAGCAAAACACATCAAACCACTGAGCAATCCCACAGTCAAGACCTGACAATCAAAACCTTGAGGTCGTCCCCTTTGATCAAAGAAATAGCATTAGGGATTTCCTTATCTCAAGAGAGGATAGGATACTCAGCGAGTACATTCTATTTTGCGTTGGTCAGATGGAGTTTGCAGCGATGCGACTTTAGACACGTCAACAGAATTGGCGCTAGAAGGAGGGCCATAATGCAGTATGGTATTGCTACATGAATTCCCGTTCGACCTTCCCCTTGAATAGCCTGGTCAAGGACTGAATCAGTCATATATTGCAGATCAGTTACGAGCACTTGCTTGGAAATCAGAAGCAAATCATCCTCATTTCAGACAAGTAAGTCACATTATTAATCAAGAGGAAGAAAAAGGTCTGCAAATAGAGACTGTGATCAGGGAAAATCTAGATAGACAAAGAATCGCTGCCCTTCACAAACAAGTTCTTAAAGAGGTACGACAATTTTCTTTTCAGTCCGCTAACATGGTAAGAGATGGGTCTGCCCATTAATCCTCCTCAACCAGGAAGAGACCCCGAACCAGTGATACAACCAGATTTGAACTTCAACAACGAACAAGAGAATCTTATCACTGGATTATATAGCTTGGCCTGGTCCGTAAAAAGAAATTATCCCGACTGGTCTCGCATGTGTTTTGTCCTTGAGGAAGAACAGGAGATTGTTGATCGCATCGACGCACAAAATCAGAGAGATCAGGAAGAAGCTAATTTAGCTCCTGTACCTGCTCCTGCACTGCATCAGCAGATTTGACATTAAAAATAACTCACACTAGAACGAATTGGATCTTTCTCTCCGGAGAGATTCGAAAGAAACCTAAGGTCTAGCCCAGAATGGGAAAGATTTGCTGGATTTCACTTCTACAAGCGCAAAAGTTATCACCGGGTTGCAGACCCCAATGAGCCCAGTTCTTTAGACCAGCAGTTTGTTGTCCCAGCAAGTGCAGTTTTCACAACCCCAGCTGTTGCAGCTCCAATTCCTCTTGTAGTTTCGTTAAATCAGCCACAAATGGCACATAATCCACCTGCCCCAAACGGTGCCACTTCGTTGGTAGACAATCCATCACCACTAATTTTTACAAATTACCATGATATGCCCAAAAGCCCAGATAGGTTCTGTTCTATTTTTCACATAAATGATTCAAACAGAACAACAGAAGACCATATTAAAATATTTGAAGATGCGTTACGCAATAGACAGATCGAGTATGCAGAGGTTGCATGTAGACTCTTCCCTTATTCTTTAGGAGAAGACGCATTCTACTGGTTTATCCATTTGTCGGTATCTTCTATTGAATCTTGGGAAAAGCTAAAGACAGCTTTCACGAGAAAGTATGGCATTCCTACAACCCCCACAGAGTTGTATAGATAGTTCGTAGAAGTCAAAAGACAGTGACATGAGCCAATTAGTTCCTTCAACAACAGATTCCACAAAGCCTTTACCCGATTGCAACTCCCATACGTGGTAAGTGTTGCTTCAACGAGAGAAATTTACTATTCAGCTTTGGATTATCTGACAGCCATGTTTGTCCGACAGTCTCAAACCGACCACGCTAACTGAAGCATATGCTAAGGCTATGGAGATTAGTAAGGGACTAGGCCAAAACATCGCTGGACCATTGCTGCAATTAGGACCTCCCACTATGCCTAACCAAATTCAAGAAATCAATCAAGCTTTGGCTCACCAAATGCCTATCATGAACCCGATCCCTCCAATTGGCATATCAGCCCCAGCAATCTACAAATCAGTTAGTGCTCCATCCAGGACCACCTATATCCCAAATCCCTCCTAAACAACCCATATATCTACAAAACACAACAGTATCTTCTAGAACTCAGGAAGAGAAGAATGAGATGCGGGAGTTGACTGACCAAATAAAAAAGCTTTCCTCTGAGGTCACTTATCTACGAAATCAGAATAACCAATTGCAGAATAATCAAAGAAATCAGTAGCAAGGTCAACACCAAAATCAATATCAGAACCAAGGGTATCAACGGCCTACAAGGACATGGAACACCCGTCCTAACAATGGAGGATTTCCCACTCCACTAGATAACCCACCAGCATCAGAAAACAGGCCGACAAATAGGGTATTTTTGGCAGAGGCAGCCTTATCTAATTGGTGCAGGTTACATAATACTAACCAGCACTCAGAGCTACAATGTGATGAGTTTCAGGTGGCAGCTAATATATTCCAGCGAGAGGTTGAGAACACAATGCCTCAACCAGCGCTTCCTCCCACCGGGTTTGAGATAGTTCCATCACCAAGGTATAATACCGCGTTTGTCTTAGAGACCTATATTCCCCCATTTTTCTTCCCTAATCAGGATGAAAATGAGGTGGCAAACCCAAACCAGCCCACCAATGTAAATGCATTTCAGTAGTACCAATGCGGCAACCGGGGGTATTACAACAATAACAACCAAAACAGCAATAGCGACCCTTATACTACTTCCACGCCTCCAAAAGATATTCAAGTTCCTCCAAACCAAAATGCCAATAACAACCCAAGCTATCCTAAGCCACCGCAGCAGTATGCGAGCCAAAGTCAGCCACAAAAGACGCAAGCCTCCCCAAGAGTACCCATTTCTCAAAGTCAGCCAACCGTTGCCACAAATCAGGGCCCAAGTATTAAACCATCTAGCAACTCAAAAATTACTAGACTAGGCTAGTTGGTGGCAGACGAATTCAGGAAGATCAAAATCAGTTTGTCCCTTGCTGAGCTAATGAAAGTTTCCAAGGTCAGAGATATGGTTTTGGGCAGCCTTAAGGAGCCCTCACCTGTCTAGTCCAAAGGAACCGATGAGAACTCAGGACAAAGAGTGCCACCGGAGTAACCCCAGAGGGTCAGCAATGAAGTAAGAGGACCAACAAATCCTAGGGGTGCAACAGTGAATTATGTTGCACAACCTGAATTTTTAAATGATCAGCCCATGGAGACTGGTTTTGGAGTGCGTGCATGGGGAAGAACTCAAGATATCTCAATCATGAATAATGATACACTCCCATCCGAACCTACTATCAATTTGTTCACTGAGAAGCTAGAATCCCCACCTTTCCTATTAACTCTCAGAATCTTTGGTAAGAACCTGCATAATTGTCTAATAGATTCAGGGGCTTCAGCTAATGTTATGCCTCTATCGGTATGCACTGCTCTAGGCCTAACCCCCACCAAGGCTAACCGAAAAGTTACTCAACTAGATAAGTCTGAAGTTACTGTGGTGGGTGAGTTGAATAATATCCACATGCAGTTGACAACAGATCCGTGTATCCAGATGTATATTTTAATCCTAAGAGAGATTACCGGTTACCAATCCTAATGCCAACTTAACTTGCCGATAAGAGAAGGAAAGATATCATAAAACAAGCACACACAAATGCACATCACATGACATTGGTATATACGAGGAAAACCGAAGATGGGGAAAACCTCGGTGAGAAATGTTGTTTGAGTCTACTGCTCCAATCCAGCCTCACAATGAAACGCTTTGGTTACAACATTTAAGGCACCAACCCAAGGAGTACCACTCCTGCAATTTATGGGCACCAACCCAAAGGAGCTACAACCCCTGTTGTTTATGGGCACCAACCCAAAGGAGTTACAACCCCTGCACCGAAAACCAACTCAATGATCTACAATGAATCATTATCAAATACAAATGTAATAATCTGGTTACAAGTGAGTCTTGTAACCACTGTGTATTCTTCACCCTACCGGTTTCACTTCTGCTCTGCCTTACCGGTTGTCTCCTCCTCTTTCTTCTGTCACTTTGTCTCTATTTTGTTCTCTGTTAGTTTTATGTCCTCTCCTTCCTTCTTCTCATCTCTCTCTGCTCACCTTCTCCTGTTGTTGCTCACTTGTCGACTCAAGCTCTATCGGTTGTTCATCTGACAGACTTTGCACTTGACTACTAGTTACTCAGCTTACTGGTTCCACCGTACTCTGTTCTGCGCTTGCAGGATCTTCTTTGCAACCCATTCACGACCACATCAATCTAAGATATCCTATGGCTGGCTTAAACACCACCAATTCACTTCTACACTTCTCCTCCCTTGCTACTTGCAGGTTGCTTTAACCTTACCGATTAAACCTCTACTAAAACCTGTTGCTGGTTGTGTCTCTCCTACATACAGTTACAACTGATCTTACCCTCCATAGAAGCCTAGTTGAGAATTTTTGGCTATCATCAATGATGGTGGTGGTGGTCGTGGTGGTGGTGGTCGTGGTGGTATTCGTGGTGGTGATGGCTATGATGATGATAATGGTGATGATGATGGTGATGATGATAATCATGATGACGATGCTAATGGTGATGATGATGGTGGTGGTGGTGATGATGATGATGATGGTGATGATCATCATCATAATTATGATGATGATAGTGGTGGTGGTGATGATGATGATGATAATGATGATGATGATGATGATGATGATGATGATGATGACGATGACGACGATGATGACGATGATGATGATGATGATTATGATGATGATGCTAATGTTTATGTTAATGTCGATCATAATGTTGATGATAATGATGATGAATATGTTGTTGATACTAGTGGTGGTGGAGATGATGATGATGATGACGATGATGACGATGATGATGATGATGATGATGATGATGATGACGACAATGATGACGATGATGATGATCATGATCATGATCATGATCATGATGATGATGATGATGATGATGATGATAGTGGTGGTTTTGATTATGGTGATGATGATAATGGTGGTGGTAATCATGACGATGATGATGGTGATGGTGGATGTGGTTTGGGTGGTGTTGGTGGTGGTGATTATGGTGGTGATGATAACAATGATGTTGATGATAATGTGATGATACAATGATGGTGATGATGATGATGACTAGGATAACAATGAGATGTTGACGATGATGATTTGTATAATGATAATGAAGGCCTTCAAAAGCTTCATACCATCAAGCTAGTAAATATTCTCCGACCTTCCCCATCATCTAAATTCCATGTCCTATAATCCTCCATGTTATAATGCTAAAAATCCCTCAATCCATAATCCTAAGCCTCCAATCTATAATACTAATTCTTAACTTAATCCCCCAATCCATAATCCTAATACTCCAATCCTTAATCCTAATCCCCCAATCCATGATATCAATCCATTAGTAATCATAATCTTCCACAAAAGCCTAAAACTTAACTCCCGAATCCAAAACATTCATCGAAGCCATAATTCTAAACCTTAATATGATCCTAGTCCTCAAAATATAAAATCCCTCCATCTCAATCCTATAAATCTACATCATCCCCATCCTCCAAGTCCCTTCTTCATGAAATTGACCAAGGGCTATTAGCAAACGTAACTGAATCCCCACTTCTAAACAAAGTTGTTCATTCTCCCCTTGCCATACATAGACCTCCATCCTCATTAAACCAAGACAAAATCAAATCCCCAAAACCTCATGAATTTCCTATCCCTCCATCCACCCAACCAAAGGAGTCTATCGAGCATTCATCCCCAACCACACTATCCATAGCAAGTAAATTGCAACCCCTTGATTAGAAACTACAAGACTTGTTCCAAGAAAATAGAGAAATGATCATGAAATTCTTTGAACTTATGAGAATCAATCTTCCACAAGATTGCAACCGTTGCAAATCATGAGACCAAATCCATCATCCAACAACCCCACATCATCTAACTCCATGTCGGCATGTCATCCTCTAACACCTTGCTGGTACTACCGTTTCACAAAAGAAATGACCTCAATCCATTAAATTTTGGACAAGTCCAAATATGCCAATCCCCTAACCCAAAGCGTGTTTGCATAGATCCCTTTCCAAGTCAAGAGAAAATTTTAACATGTACTTCATCCAATGATACTCTTTCATGTCAAGATAAAGGTGTCCCATTCACTCCATCTCATAATAAAAATAAAGGCATCCCTCCAGCACCATCAAATTATCCCACTACAAATCATGACCCAAATACCCTTTCCATCAAATTCCATGGTCCCTTTTCTTATTAGGATCAATGTGTCACTCTCATCCAATCCAATGATATTCCTCCACCTCAAAATACTTTCTTTTCTAACCCATCATATGACCACCTTCCATCTCAAGATCCAAATCCATGTCATAATCTCCTTCCTTATCAACATCGAGATGTAATGACAATCCTCCATCCCAAGAACAATTCATCCTTTCCATCCCATCTAATGATATTATTCCACATAAAGATCAAGATATCCCCACTCCACCACATGATCCTATTCCATGTTGAGATCAAAACATCCATTCATCCCCATACCATAATCCCAATCCTCGTCTTGATGCTTGCTCCTCATGATCCCTCTCCAAGTAAACATCAAAGTATCCCTTCATCTACATGTCATGATCCCTATCCTCTGCAAGTGATCCATGAATCTCAAATTTGCCGAATGGTGGCCTCCAGAATAAAACAGCTAAATCAAAAAGGCCACAAAAGTCCATAAAGAAAACAAAAAAATCTAAAAAATCTACAAAAGCCTAAAATAAAAAATAAAAAACAATGTGGATTTTTTCAAAATATTCATAGAAGAATTGCATCCAAAAAAAATTCTGAATTGGCATCCAAACTTGCTAGTTCCGAAAAGTCCAAAGAGACATAAACGTAATTGTCTCATCAAACTGTAAAGTCTTATAAGTGACATTACATATACCTTTGCAAATCACTCTATTTCTACTTCTTTTGCTTCTAGACTCTTGTTGCAATAGAGATCCTCCTCCTTTGCCAATTGGTTTTCTTTCTCTTTTCTCAACACCTTGTGATTTTAGAGCTCCTCATCCATGAAAAACTATTATTGCTCTTTGCCGCACTCATACCACCTCCTATTGCACCTACACATATATCTCTAAAAACATAAATAAAGTTAAGGCAACAAAAATTCCCCACAAGTCCTCCTTCCTCCACATTATGCCATTTAGACATCCTTTCCATTACATATTTCGTGGTGTGGCCTTCGTTTCAAAGCTCAAAGTAATTTTGTTCATTAGACAACTCCTTTTTTATATTATTCTCTTTTATACCATAAATGAAACTCTTTTCTCTCTTCCTCAAAATCCTCATTTCCTCTCCATGAAAGAGAGAATCCATTAATTCTCTCTTTTCATTAGTCATCAAATTCTATGCATGTTCTTCTTGCTGCTTACATTCTTCTAGTTGTTTCTAGTTGGTTGTCTTCTCTTAAACTAATAGGAATTCATCACATATGGGGCTACCAAAGATCTCTAACATAAAAAAGATTAATTGTGAGTAATAAGTCAAAGTGAAATTAGAAGATCTGAACACAGGTATGTAGGATCTAGAATTTTTGAACTTACGAGTTTTTCAAAAGGTTTCTAGAAGGTAAAACAGGAGCAACAAAAGCTAATTTTTTTACAATCCCAACAGGAGCTATGAAAACAGCATTAGGGAGACTATATCTAACACCATAATTTTACAAGATGTATACACCTAATATTTGTCCATACCAAACCACACCTAATCTTAGCCTATTCTAAGCCATTAATTAAATAGATATTCATTATTTTCCTAACTGATTATTAATATAGATTTAAATAAATACTATTATTCATTCACTTGTATTTTTCATTACTTAATACCATTAACTGGACAAATATTTATTATTTATTTAATTAATTTCACAATTCACTTTTATCTCTTTATCCTTGTTCATTCCATCCTAGCCCATAAATGTGTTTGCATGGATTATAATCTAAATTCAGAGTCATATGATAAATGTCCCACCTTATTCCCTTCACATGTTTAACTAAAGCTCTATCCAGATTTATCGAAACTAGGCACTTCCTAAAAATCAAACTACTATTGCATTCCATTTATTCTTTTCATACACTAAATCTCTTACTCCTATCCATTCACATAAAGATGTTTCCACCTCATAATGGTAGCTCTTAACAATCATTTGAAAATTGTAACATGACTACAACTTTTACTCTAAACCAAAATCCTCATTCATTCTTTACCATTCATTGATTAATCTATCCTAGCCATTGATTGTGCCTCTTGGGAATTTTATAAAACAAAGGCATCTCAGCCTATTTATACATCTTTTTTCATCATAATGTTATGTTGTCCAATTTTCTATTTCGGTCTTCTTCCACACCTTATAATTTTCAATTTTTTAATCTGATCTTCCTTTAACATATCCTCATCACATCATCATTCTATCTATTTCATCATTTATCATATCAATCTTATCATCATGCTATTGGTCTCATAAGAAGCTGCATTCAATCCATCAAAAGATCAAATTAAGTGCAGCTAGGGTGCACTATACTTTGGCTCAACCTAGCGACAATGAAGAATTTTACATGAATGTATGGTGTGTATATATTTACCTTCAAACTTTCTAATCTTCATTTTATATTATTTTGACATTTTCCTGAATTTTGCTTGAATTATAATCCATATATTTTGTATTTGCAGTGCTTGGCTGCTAGAACACACTTCTTTTGTGTCATTTGTGAAAAATTAATAAAGAAATTAAATTTGTAACCATCATGGCGCACTTCATGCATTTTCTATATTCCTCTTTTTCCTTTCTTTTTGTTTTCTTTAAGTTATTTAAATGTTGAAGTAAAGTAAAACTTGTAAGGAAGTTGTTGGCTGTGTACTTAACTCATCCTAATGCTTACCGACAGTCTAAACATGAGCTTATTCTGTGTTGTACTAATTGGTGAATCGATACAATTTAAATGGCTCTAGTCTATGACAAAAACTGTCAAAAGAAATCAACATAAGTGAAGGACCCTAGGAGGGAAGTTCTTCCTTGATCTCACCATATCATTCATTGCCCTATCCTCCTTAGAAACGACATCTATATTTGATATTTTTAGACAACCTCAATTATACATCCCTGAAGGGAGGTTCGACATGGGCTGATTGAAAAATTTGTTAACTACCCCATTATGAACCACTCTTACCTTTTCATAGTATTGTATGCATTGTTAATTATTTGTGAAATGAATTTCTAATTCAACCATGTTTTATATATAGATTACTCCCCTGTTCGCTTGCTTCATGAATTGTGTCTTAATATTCCTTTGTGGTTGTAACTGTCTATAAAATGATTGTGCATTTGCCAATCTAGTCCTTTGTCAATCTGTTGCCAAATCTTCTAGTTGAACTTGATGCCAATTCTTTATCTAGAACTTCCACTTTCTTTTACTGGACTTAGAACTTGATGAAGACATATTGTGGGGGATTTAATATTATAACCAAGTGCTAGATCCTCTCCCAAATGTATTACAACTTCTAACTTCTTGACAAAAAGAAAGTTCAACCAACAAAATTCATATTGCATTAAAAATACTACATGGTTGGATCAATTTTTCCTTTAACCAGACAGTATTAGGTCAAGGAATGAAATAATCTACGAAAGACTACAGTCCATGTACATGGATGAACGACTTGGCTAATAAGTGAAGCAAAGAAAATTCACTAAAGACTGATGTCTATGGCAATAACCTAGATTAAAGTATTGCTACCAATTGTGTCAGCTTCCTTTTCACTAAAGACTGCATAAATCTTGTTTTGGATTGAATTTTTTGGTCAAGTAACCTTTGTTTCACATAATATATGATTCGCAGCATTGCAAGTGCAGATTCCTAATTGGCAAAGCTTCAAGACTGAGTAAACCTTGTCTTGGATTGAATTTTTTGGTCAAGTAACCTTTGTTTATTATTTGATTTGAATGAAAATGATATCCTTGACAGCGGAATTGAATGGTTGAGTTGTTTTCCACAGCCCACTACCACATTAGTATGCCTTGGCTTTGATTAAAAAAAAATCATTTTTGAAAGGTGAGCAAATAAAAGCGATCAATCTCTTGTTGACCCACAGATGTATATGAACAGTGTAATTTATGTAAAATATAGGGCAGTAGGGATCATACTGTTCATCAATCTCTCGCTGATCGAGAGTTTTATTCCCCTATTTTGGGAAACGAATATTTCAGTAAGACAGGTTATCCTAATATCTTCTCTATTAGACCTATGTACTTGCCCCTACATAGAGGGACTATAATTAAAGCTACTGTTTTGTGTCTTATCTAATAGCCCATTTTTTAATCGAATCAATTAAATGATACTGGACAGAGACTCTGCAGCATGGAACTACTAATTTTGTGTTGTTTTAATCAGCAGCTTTTTATGTCACAATCCGAACACTTCAGCATTTAATAAATCTAACCCATTCCCCTTTATATTTGTTTTTCGTTCACCTTGCTGTAGGGATCGCTGTCTTTGCAAATGGTCTGGATGTTACGGTTTCAACTAGCTGCATGAAACAAAAAAAAAATGAACAATAAGTGAATCATACCTTGTGATCCTCATTTGGGATGGTTTTTACAGCGTTTGTCTATATTAAATCTTATTACGATATGATATTTTGGTTCCAATATCTTCTAAAATCTCCAAGTTGATTAGTTTGATAAAAGTCCCCAATCAAAGCATTCCATGAGATCACATTCCTTTGAGACATTTTGTCAAACAATCCACGTGCCTTGTGTATACTTCTGCAATTACCATATATCTACCGGGGCACTTACAACTACAACAGCTGATGAAATTCTATTTTCTTTTATGCTTTGATGGATGCTCATGCCATGTTCTAAAGCTCCCATTTTGGCATAGGCTGAGAGGATGCTGGCAAAGTTTGTAGAGTCTGGCTTTACGCTTGCCAACTGCATTTTCTTATAAGTTTCGAAGGCCTTTTCAACAAAAGCATTCTGTGGATAGCCTGCAATCATTGCAGTCCATGAGACCACATGCCTTTTCTATGTTTCTACATTTTGCATACATGGCGCCAGGGAACTTGCAACTACAACATCCAAGAAAAATCAAATTTCATTTATGTTTTGATGGATGCCTATACCCTGTTCTAAAGCTCTCATTTTGGCACACGATGGGAGCATAGTGAAAAAAGTTGAAGAACCTGGATTTAAACCTGCCAATTGCTATAAACATCAACATAATGAACAAAGCTTTGACTCATCAAAGACCAGCACTACGCACTACTATTAATATTGGACCTTACTAGTCTAAATTTAGCTTTTGGTATATCGAACAATGAATCTATGGAACCATCTGAGGTAGTTAGAATTACAATCCAATCTTCTCTGTTGATTCCCACAAGACACCTACTAAAACCATAGATTTGAATTTCAGGTTTTTACTTAGTTGCTTTCAATCCATGCAACCTGAAATTTTGAGACAGAGGATTGCAGTAAATGAGTTCTTTTTAAGAAAAATGGAAAGAGATAATTATGCCCAAAGGTGAAAACTGAAAAGCAATATATGCAAGTACATGTACATAGAAGATATATGTTAAAAAATATCTGAAACGTTATATATGCCACTAGATGCAAAGAAGCCAAGATGCAGCTACCGTATGAGCAAAGGAAAAGGAGAAATAATATACGGGCTCCTCTGCACCAAACCCATGGGATAATCTCTAATCTATTCCAAACTTTGTTGTCTTTCTTTAAACTTTCTTTTAAAGGGGATTTGAGCATCAGCATGTCTACCTTTAATAGCAAATTGTATGATCAAAATTTCCATGTGTTTACTTTATAATTGATTGGCTAACCTGAAAACCTTAGATCCAAGGAAGGGAACCACACATGGTACACGTTTTGATTGGCATGGCCATTCAAACTCCACCTGAAAAATTAAACATTGGCTATATCATTAGAGATCAGCACCTACCTTTCAAGGAAATAAATCAGACCAAACATGGCTCACCTTTCTGTCGTTCAAGCTAATAAAAACTATACCAAAGCTCTTTAAAACATGTCAAATTGAAAGCATGGTAGCAAGCAATATAAACAAATAGTCTTAAGGAGGTGCACAAATTGAATGGCAAAGCCACCCAAAATTAGTGCCAAACATGATGAAAAGGTGGCTAAAGCACTACTGACCCACATCTAAGTGATAAATACAGCTGAAATCTAAGTGAATTGCCTCCAGGTTCATAAAAGTGACAAAATGGTTATGAGTTCACACCCAGCATAAAGAGCAAACAGTTATAAGTGTAACAGATCTTCAGTGGCAATGCCATCAGCAAACTCTGCCTAATCATGACCAAATGACAAATGTCTTATAAAACTTCTCTGTGGCAAAGCCAATAATTGACTCTGCCCAATCAGTTATAGAGTGTAAAAAGCCTAAGCAATTTCCACCATATCTTTAAAGCAATAAAAAAAATACTAAATCATGCAAGGAGGACTTACCACCTCCATAAAGGCAACTGATTTTGAATTTCATAAACAAGGTTTCCTCTGTTATTTTGAGCAGAATCATGGCACGTTCACCTAATTTTTGTAGGCGTGTGAGGAAATTTCTGGCAACATGGTTGAAGGTTTCCAAGGTTAGAAGCAATTAATGAAGGGATTTCAGCAGCGTAACTATGCAGTCCTATTCTTCTTGATCTTCTCTGCTGATACATGTCTACCAGATCAATTCCAATTAAAATATCTGACAAAAATCCCACTTCTATTATGCTTTGATGGATGTCCATACCCTGTTCTAGAATTCCCACTTTGGAAGAGGTCGGGACTATGTTAGAAAATGTGAACTTATCGCCTCGTGAAAAAACCCATGTCTTCTGCTCTGTGCAACAATCATATTCCACGAGACGTTGTCTTTTCTTTAATGTAATCAAAGCCTTTTTGAGCATCCTCTGAACTTCAGCACTTAACATACATATAAATAAGCTTATTACGAAAAGTTGTGCATGTGAACAATGAAAGAATGGACTGTTTTCCCTTGTGATTCCACATTTTGAAGAATACAGGTCTGCATTAGTTGAAGATACGTAGAGTGGTCTTTAGGGGTGCGTGGTTAACAGAATTTAATCCATATGTTGCAATCCGCAGCTTGATTTTTGTTTCAATGTTAATGGGTATCTACATTTCGAATTGAATTGCCCTTACAGAGTAATGGTTTGTGGAGTATGTCGGTTACACTAACAGGTGGGAGAAATTAGATTTTTTCAGTGTTTTCAAGCTTGAGGTTTTGAACACGCCAATTGGAAGTTAATTTCAAGCACAACATATAGCCTATCGGCTAACTAGTGATGAAAGCATGAAAACAAACCTAAAAGGAAACAAACAGAAAAACCGTAGTTAATAGAAGGAAAAGTGGTGAAGAAGCTCAGCTAATCTGAGCATCAAGTACCAAGAATACTGTAGTTACACAATTTATTATGCAAATAAGATAGACTAAAGAAATCAGCCACAACATGCTATTGACGACTTTCATTGATCATGCACAGCATCAAAATATACAAGCCAAAAAATTAAAAACATACTGAGGTGGAAGATTACCAGGAATAATCACTGCAACAACAAACAAGTATGCTAGCAACGGTCTCTAATGCACCTTTCCATTCAAGGATTGACTCAATAGATAATCTTTGCTCACTTTCAAGATTTTTGAAGTTCTCTCCGTATTTGCTTCCATTGGGGTAGCAAAGATCAGTAGGTGAAAAGCCATAAAAAATTTCATCAGAAGTGAGGGTAAAAGACATGCAACTTCTACATTGCATATATTTGAAATGAAATTTATGCAACAAATCTTGCAATATGATTGGTGGAACAGTTAAACATTAATCATTGTTTATGTTTGGAGCCTTCCCAATAGTTCCCTGGCAGGAACTAATAATAGGCATATATCATTCCATGCCCTATCGAATTTCTATAACTGTAAGTTTTCCTATTGACAATGTTTACAAAGAGGCAATGAATAGGCTCAGAGCCAAGGAATTGGAGCTACTCATAGTTACTTTTTCCTAATAATGGCTCATTGTAAGCTGGGTGACTTATTCTTTATTTAGGACCACCAATGCATCAGGTTTATTAAATTTAACTTCCAACATAGTTTTACATAACCTTTATTAAGTGCACATAGAGCTCTTTTAAGTAAATTCACTTGTGATTGCATTTGTAGTTTTTGAAACACAACATTGTTTAAGTAGACATACCATAGCGTTCATGGTATTTTATCGTGGGTGCCTTAATGATGGTATGAACACAAAAATTATGAAAAGGGTATGTGAAATATATCTTGGCATAATATTTGTATTGGTTGACAAAGCATGTTTTTCAAATAAGTAGACATTACCAGGCTAAGGTTTCTCTTAAGATTGATGTAAAAGCAAGTTATGTTCCATCGCAATGTTTATTTTATGCCAAGATTCTATGAATCACCTATGTTCCATGAGAATGTTTATTCTATGCCAGGATTCTATGAATTACCTATGTTACATCACATTGTTCATTTTTATGCCAGGATTCTAAATTTCAATGAATCACCTACCCTGCTTATCTTGAACCCCCACACCTTATTTTATATAGAAGATCTATGATTCTCTAAAATCTGCAAGTTTTTCATGTAGCCACATGAACAACAAAGCAAATAATATTGAAGTTTGGTCTTGCACAAGTTTCTTGAGGGATCACAAATATATTATGCTGCTAAGTCATAAAATTATTTGTAAGTTCTTTTTAAATAATATATTCTAAGGTTCAAATGAATAATAAAAGTAAATGAGGTTATCGATCAAAGATATTGTACAAAGCCCACTTTCAAAGTTTGGCCAAATTTGTAATTGTTCCCTGAATTCTTATCACTTTTTTTACTGTCAAATGGCTAATGGAATTTTCGAGGCATGCATCATGCCGTGGGTACTATTATCAAAATTCACATCCCTGACTTTCTATAGTTCAAAGTCAGTAGTTTATATTTTTCTATTGAAAAGATAGAAACTGTTGCACCATAACCTATGCTACCAGAGTTGAACATAGTCTAAACCTGAAAGGGTAAAACCAATCAGAAATTCCTGTCTCCAAGCCTTACAAACTTTAACTGCTTGTGGATCTTTTTAAGAAAGGAATATGTCGTGTCTAATTAGTTAATGGTGAATCTTTCTTATCACTAAACTGCAATACCTTTCGAAGCTAGCAGAGTGCCGACTCATTTTGTCCTATTAAAGAGCTTCACCGTGGATATGAATTGTATTTCTGGATGGCAAAAAAGACAAGAAAAGTGATGCAATGACAAGTGGAAATGAATGAGAGATAGTTTCTTCACATTTATTTACAAGTTCCTCTTCTTCATCATTTTCAGGTTTTCTGGATGGCAAAAAAACAAGTGATGCAATGACAAGTGGAAATGAATGAGAGATAGATTCTTCTCCTTTATTTACAGGCTCCTCTTCTTCATCATTTTCAGGTTTTCTTCTACAATAGCCACCAAAGAAATTATCTCATTTGGGTGTTCATTTCATAGTTGCTCAAACATCTCTGCTCTATTCATTACAAGAACTCACCTTCCTAGAGGCATAATACCATAAACAAAATGTACACACAACTCAAATCTAGAAGTGGAGAAAGTTACATAAGCAATGAACTTTGTTGCCAATCTTCCAAGGAACCCACAAAAAACTTGAGTAAGATAACAAAAACTAATTCCAGATTTCAGAATAGTAATTCAGAAAGGGAAGGAAAGGATCAAACACTGGTTAGAAAGAAAGGAAAGGAACCAAGGTTGGACGTGGGATGCATTTTTGCTAATCTAATTAACCCAGCGAATGTTCCTGAAACCTTAAGTTTTTCTCTTAGGTGTTTGTAGAATGTTGACAAAGGAAGTTTTGGGATCGTTAATTTTTTTTATTGAAAATTGCTTTCAAACTGGCAGTATAGGCAGACCAATGAAGGCACAAAGGAGTATCAACAATTTTTCATGAACAAGCTGATATCATAGATGCTGAGATGGATCCACTGCTAGAATCCATGGAATACCATTCTGTGGACATAGATGATGTAGGAAAATGAAAAATAGGCTCAATCTCCTATGGTATATGCAAAGGTGAACATAGATGATGCAAAAGATGAAATCCAGCCTAAAGCTCCTTAGGTGTTCACTAAAGCTGAAGACAAAGATGCACAAATACCCGTCTAGATTTTTAAACCTTGGCATTCCGCAGAGTAGTGTGCATGGGCTGTAGAGAGGGACAGGCTTCACAGTCATACAAGCTTTCTAATTGAAATATATCTAGAAGTTTTGTGTGTGTTAATGTAATTCTACCAAAGTATCTAATGTAGTAAATCAAGTTTCCTGAGAATTAATCAGTACCATTAGATTTTTGTGTATGAAAGCATTTATGACTTCACTCTGGTTGAGTGTTGTTATTTCCACCTTGAATACATCACCATTGCGAAACTATAGCAAGTTGAAATATTCTTAGGTAAGTTGAGAGAAATTAGTTGAATTCAAGCCGACTTTACTAAATAAACAAAAGTAGGTTTAATCATATTGTTAGTGAGTGTGAAATCTATGATGGTATCTCTATACCACTTTGGCTTCTCTCCTATGCTCTACTGGGCCTAGGTCATTCATCCTTTTATTGGAATGGGTTTCTTTATCTGCATAAAACTATCTACTCTATCCAATCATTCCAATGAGTCCAAATCAAATAGACTAGAGAGAAAAGGACAAGAAAGGTCCTCACCCTATCAATATTAGGGTGTTTAATTGAGTTGAATAGAGTGTGAGAGAGCGACAACATAAGAGTTTGTTATAGAAAAGAGTTAAAGGAATCGATATTCAAGATGAACATGCAAATCAATAGATAGAACTTGAAGAGTATAGGCCTAAAGAAAAGATCATTAAATCCAAAACTGGGTCATTAGTCATAGATTAACACCCCTACATTTTTTTGGAGGTTTGAATCAAGAAAAGCTAATAGATAGAATTACATTTAGAAGATTATTTAATATAGGGGTATAATATTTAAGAGAAAAAGAGAAGTTTCTAAATATGAACAATTTATAAGAGTAAGATGTAAGGGTATAGGAGAATTATTGGCAAAGATAAAGATTTTGGGGAACAAATATGGAGTAAAAATCAAACTCTCCTCATATCTGAGTGTAAGTAGTTGATTATGATAGTTCTCAAGGAAGAAGTGAGCTAAGAGGAAGAACAGGTTGGTGGAAATTTGATGGTGTTTTGGATGTGATAAGAGATAAATATGCAGTCCATATAGAATGTAGTGGCTTTTGGACTTGCTTTTGGAGAGTCAAGCTTTTGAAATCTCATCTTTAGAGAGTGCAGTTGAAAAGTGAGTGCAACTTACAAACAAATGGCTAGAAAGTCTACCAGTCAAGTTCAATGTAGATTGTTTTTTGTTAGAGCAAAGGGTAGAGATTAAAGAAATGTGTGTCCAATTGATTCTACTGTAAAGAGTTTTCAGACAATCGCTGAAGAATTTCAAATAGTTCATTAATAGTTAAGTTGAATTTAGTAGATAAGTAGAAGTGGGTTTGATCCTGCTGTTAGTGTGTTGAGTTTCTATAACAACTCCACAAGATAAGAAGAAATCATGGGCCCTCACAATTGTAAAGAGGAGTTTGAAATAAGACTCAGGTTTTATATATGAGCAAATATATCATGACCCTATTTTGCCAGTAATTTACATTTGAATATATTCATGTATCCGTTATTTGTAAGTGTTCATTCAAATTAAAGACATGAATGAACCCTATATATAAATATATCAGACTCATTAAATAATAAAAGCTTATTATTATATTACTTAAAACCTTTAATTATTAATATTTTTATATATATTAATTAATAGAAAATAGCAAGTTATAACTTTTAGTAACTACCCCTAATCACTAGCTGAAATAAAGCGATTCCTTTTTAATAAATGCTACTCCCCAAAAGGTGTGATCTTATCTCCACCAGTTAGTTTGAAAGGTCAAAAAGGGGCTTCATTTATGGTTTAGACACCTCTCTTCACTCACACGTGGGAAGGGGATATTTATATAACCAAACTGCCACTCCACCAAAGGCATCGATCAAGGGGATTGATAAAATATATTTGATACTGATTACAAGAAAGAGATCAGGAAGAAATAAAATATATATTATAGTGGATAAGCATCATATAACAGCAAATAGGTATGCCGTGACTTACTTATGGATCCACACTGATTTACAGAACATTATATATGAATGCTGCTAGGAATAAAGGGATCAATGTATGGTCTAGTGTGTATGTTGTAGTATAAATAACAGTTTATATAAATATCACTCGCTATAGCCCCTTAAGAGGAGAGGTTGGTGTTGTGTAGGGAGAGGTGGAATAAATCCTCACAAGGTAGGTAAGTTCCAAGATGGATAAGGACATGTATTTCCAATGCAAATGAACATTCATTTCCAATGCCTCGAGGGAGAGTCCCGAGATGCAAATGAACATTCATTTCCAATGCCTTGAGGGAGCCCTGCTTGTAGATGGTTTCCAAGCACCCTATGACAAGTAATTCCCCATCCTCCTTCAGGTAAAGACTTCGAACATAAATTCAAAGTTAAAAGGGTAAATTTTTGCATGTATCACATACATTAGGTTTGTTTAGGAAGCAAAGGATGAATTTAAAAGTATAATTTGACCATAAAGACATGGCAAAACTAAATACTAACAAATGAAAAGCCATTCGATTTAATATTACTTTGATGTCGAAGTTGCATTCTATCTAAAAAAAGCATATTAGTGTGCTTCAAGAGCATAATAGAAGTTGTCAACAAAACTAGAGTGTAGAAGGAATGTGCTATAGGGGTTGAAAGAAAATCATTGTCAATGATAAGTAGGTTTCGGAACAAAAATCATACTAGTCTTTTGAGAATTGCTGAAGAGTGATATATTTTTGTTTGGATGCATTCAAGTTGGTCTTCTGCCATGCACTTTGATTGGTTGATCGGATGATTATTATTTGCTCATCTCTAGAAAATGTATCTGTACGTGAAGGGAGTGCAAAACACATCTTCTAAGCTGAATAACATGAAAGATATTTCCAAGGAAAGTTTACACTTGATCCGTAGATTCCTCAATGAACTTTGTGAAGGGACGATCAATAACACTTAATCTAAGCTTGATAGATAGCTTTGGGATCACATCTTTCATGTATTACAGAGCATTCTTTTATGCATTTTAGGAGAACAACTGCTTGGCTAACTTTTGATGTATACAAGGTCACTTGGCCGTTTTGGTTTGTTATTAGATTTACATATTTACCCTTTACATGTACAATGACTCTAGAAGGTGGTTAGAAATAATATTATAGGATTATCTTTCAGAATTCAGTAACTCACCCCCTCAGCTGCAATTGGTTAGAAAGTACTTTGTGTCAATGTATATTGGGTCATCGACAAGAGATGCTTGCTCTCCTTACTTGGGTCCAAAAGATAAGTACATATATCTAAAGGCCATCACATTGTATTGAGATTATTTATATTGTAATTTAAAACTAAGTGTTCTACAATGCATACACAATACTATATTGAAATTGGACAAACATACAATCCAACACAATGCAGCCCAACTGGTAAGGTGAGATGCAAACCTAAACTTACCAGGGGCACACTACTACATTAAAATATACAAGAAAATGAAAAGGAAAGTAAAAAATCAAGGATAGAGAAAAGACTCGGAAATAGGAAACAATTATTATTCAAAAACGAAATCATGAATAGAATAACTTCAAAATGTTGATTGTCTGTCCATAATACAAAAAAAATCAAAATGAACAGGAAAACCCAACTGGAGTAGGGGAAAAATATGACGAATATCTCTTTATTTGTTGGTCATGGTTAACTGTCTTCTGCAGATCCATATGTTCAAACCTTCATCCAAGGGTACTTAAGGCTTTTAGACCAAAATCTTTTAATCAAATAATCAAGCCAAAAACTTGTTGGTTAACTTTTTGTAATGAAAACAAAATTCAAAGTAAAATAAAATCCACCTGAAATTGGAGGTTGATATAAGAGATATCTATAATTATTGGAAATGTTCTGCCCTCTCCTACAGGCCAAAAATCCAAAGCTGCACCCAAAAAGTGTTCAAGAAATGTGGATTAAAATTGTCAATAAAAAAGTAAATGAAAAATCCATTACTTAATAATGCATATTGCAAATAAAATCCAAAATGGACAGATAACCCCACCGGAATTAGAGGCTAATATGAAGAGTTCTTTGTTATTTGTTGGCTCTGTCATGCGCTCTTCAATATGTTAAAATCTGTCAAAAATAGGGAAACCAAAAATTATTGGTTAATAATCTATAATCCAAACAAAATTCAAAATAGATAAAAAAACGGATCTGAACATAGAAGCTAATAAGAAATAATTCTCTAAATCTTTTAAGCTTGGCTAGTTTTTATTTACAAAGAATATTATAGGATTAGTTTTCAGAATTCAGCAACTCGGATTCTCAGCTTGCTCTGGGAAAGTACATTTATCTAAAGGCCATCACATCATATTGAGATTATTTACTTTGTAATTTTAAATTATTTTTTCTACAATGCATACATAACAATAGATTGAAATTGGACAAATATAGAATTCAACCCATTGTAGCCCAACTGACAAGGCGAGATGCAAACCCAAGGTGATCAGGGGCACACTACTAAATTAAAACATACAAGAAACTTCAAAAGGAAAATGAACAGGAGACTTAAAAAGAAAGGATAGAGAAAACACTCAGAAATAATAAACAACAATTATTAAAAAACAAAATCATGAGTAGAATAACTTCAAATTTTGATTTCATGTCCATATTTAAAAAAAAATTCAAAATGAACAGGAAAACCCACCAGGAGTTGGGAAAAAATATGAAGAACTCTCTATATTTGTTGGCCCTGTTTAACTCTCTTCTGCAGATCTATATGTTCAAATCTTCATCCAAGAGTGCTTACGGATTTTAGGTTAAAATATATTTAATTCTCAACCCAAAAAAACTCTGTAATGCAAATGGAATTCAAAGTAAAATATAATCCACCTGAAATTGGATGTTGATACAAGAGATATCTATAATTATTAGAAATGTTCTGCCCTCTTCCACGGGCCATAAATCTAAAGCTGCACCCAAAAAGTGTTCAATAAATTTAGATTAAAATTGTCAACAAAAAAGTGGGTTACTAAAAAAATTCATTACGTAATTATGCATATTGCAATAAAATCCAAAATGAACAGAAACCTGGAAGCAGAGTCTAATATGAAGAGTTATTTGCCATCTGTTAAAATCTGTCCAAAATTGGCACACCAAAGAAACGTTGGTTAGTAAAATGGCCAAAAAATACCCATCTGAATTTAGAAACTAATATGAAAGAATTCTCTACATCTATTAACTTTGTTTTACCATCCTCTCCAAACCTATATTTTCAGCTCAGCATCAACTAGAATTTGGTAAAAATGTCCAAATTAGTTGGTAGATTATGCATACTGCAAATAAAATTCAAAATGACAAAATAAAACCCACCTGAAACTCTTCCGCAGACCCATATGTTCAAATTTGTTCAAATTTGGCAAACCAAAGAAACGTTGGTTAGTAAAATGGCCCAAAAAAACCCATCTGAACTTAGAAGCTAATATGAAAGAATTAATTACATCTATTAACTTTGTTTTATCCTCCTCTGCAAAGCTATATTTTCAAATCAGCATCAACGCAAGATAAAAACCACCTGATATTAAAGCTAATATGAAGAAGACAGAGCAATTTGGCAAAAATGTCCAAATTCGTTAGCTAATAATGCAAACAAAATTCAAAATGACAAGATAAAACGAAGACAGAGCAATGAGGCTGCTGACTGGCTTGAAAAAACAGAGCAAAAAAGATTACCGTTGCAGATTTTTTTTTCAAAAAAGATCGTTACAGATTTTTTTTTCAAAATTTTTAAGTTCTCGCGGACTGTGAACAGTGTATCCCGTATGTAGGTATTTTATGCGATTCCCATGAAAATTCAAATAATTTTAATAGCCTTAAATATATCGTATTTTGTTAAAAACGCGATAAAATATTTTTTTCATATAGAATTCAAATTCTAAACAAGTGACACGAGTATTGTAGCAATATTGTATATTAATATTATTTATCATATTATATTTATATTATTTATTATATTATATTTATATTTATATTATTTATATATTGTATAATATATATTATGATCAATTTTAATTAGTTGTTTTATGTATTATTGTTATCAAAAGTAAAATATTTTATTTGAGGAACACATTTACAAGCGTGTGAATTTTTAATAACCACTACTTATTTCTTGTAAAGATTTGGTCTACAACTAGAACTCTTTGTCACACAAAGAAATGAACAAAGATAAAGACAGAATATGAACTTGATTTATTAAGTATTGGATCAAAGTATTATATTGTGAGAACATGATGATGCAAGTGATAGCATTAATGACTAGCATATGCTTATTATAAAAATGTGTTCCTAAGATATAATGAATTGTTAGATAAGTCAAGGAAGGAAGTTGAAATGAGACTTCCAGTTAAATTCTTAAATAGTTTTGAGTGTTAATATTGTGGTAAGATGATGATGGAAGTGATGAGATTAATGGTTACTTATAGCTTTGAGATGTTATGTAATGTAGAAGCATTCAAGTTTATTTTGTTTAGTTCAGTTTTTTTGTATTTTTAGTTGGTTTCGGTGTTTGTTTCGAAAAGTATTTTTTAGATTTTTGGGGGGGCAAATGATGATATCATCTTGCTAAAGGGTTTAATGGGTATTTATGGTTTCAATTCGATGAAATTTAGACCAAAATAGCTAAATTATAGTTGATTAGAGTTTGGAATCATCAAGAATTAGTCAAAGATTTGGGCAACTTCAAGGACCATCCAAACTATTGACAATTCCTAGTTCCTAATCTACCACCAATAGGTTTCAATTCCTACCTCAATCGGCAACAAGTTCTAGGTTCTGCGCAAATCACTGATGGAGTTTGCAGTATAAAGGAAGTCAAAACTTTAAGAAGTTCTTGGAACATCAAAATTTATCAATGAGATCCTACTTCCTAATAAATCTCTGATGAAGTTACACTTAAAAATTATAAAGGGTGAGTTACAAGTTCTCTTGGAAGAAGTTGCCAACATGGTAGGAACCCTAAAGAAAGTGGAACAACTCCTCAAGGTCTCTAATCCTTTGATAAAGCTTGTATAGAACGGAAATAAAAACATAAGTAAGTTCTTGGAACATCAACATTCTCAGATGAGTTGAGTTTCCATCATTCAGGCTTGACAACAGTTTGGAAATAGTTTGTAAAGTAATATGGCATTGATAAAAGATTAGAGGAACAAACATCAATTTCTAAGGAGGTACATAACCATGAAAAATAACTCAAATCCTACTTCTTAGTAGGGATGAAACCTTTGATTGAAAAGAGTTTGTTAGTGAAGAATCATAAGTTGTCAATGAAGTTCCTATCATGGGTAAAGGATAGAGTGAGGGATAAATAAAGATAGAGAGACATGAAGGTATGAATAGAGAAGGAAAGATAGAGAGATATAGACAAAGAGAGAAGGGATATATATAGAAGTTTGAATAGAGAGAAAGTAATAGGTAGATATATAGATAGATATGAAGAGGGTGAGATATATATAGAGAGAGAGATATGGAGAGGTATGGATAAAGAGCGAGAGACAAAGAGATGAAGATGAAGAGGGAGAGATAGAGATGGAGAGGGTGAAAGGTCAAGGGAGAGAGTAACATGGAGAGATTTAAAGAGAATGGAAGATAATGAGAGAGAGAGAGGGGGGGCATAAATATAGGTAGAGAGGAAGGGAGAGAAAGAGAGGGGAGAGAGATCCATATATAGAGAGGGAGAGGGAGAGGGAGAGAGATATATAGATGGAAATACTGAGAGATGGAGAGTGGGATAGGGATAGATATATAGAGCTATAGACGGATAGGCAGAGAAATATAGAGAGATAGGGAGAGAGATATCGAGAGATATGGAGAGAGAGGTAGATACATATATAGAGAGATAGATGGGGAAAGAGTGGGATATAAAGGAAGTGATAGAGATAAGCAATGGAGAGAGGGAGGGGGGGAGATAGGGAAAGATAAATAGGGAACTTGTGTGTATGAGTGAGGGAGATAATAGAAACAAAGAGGGGGATAGATGTATATAAATAGGTATATGTGGAGGGAGATTGAAATAGAGAGTGGAGAGAAGAGAAGTAGAGATATATAAAATGGGGTAACAGGGTAATTTGGGTGGATAAGTTTTTTCACAAAAAAATGACAATGTTACAACAGTTTCAGCGTCGGTTATTGGTTTACCAAAATATGGGTAGGGGGATTCTCGTCTCCTATTTTAAATCTCCACCTATAAATAAAGAGACTTATTTAGAATCAATTTGTTAGCAGTTATATTCAAAGGAATATAGTATAGATTTGATATTATAAATAGGGGTCGAGCGATTCGAACCCAAACACCACACTTGCCACAATTCCCTCAACACCACTACAGCCATGACAGTTTCGGAGTTGATAACAAATGTAATCCTTTTTGTATGTATTTTTTGGTTAGGCTATGAGAGGAGGGCTTGGATTCAACTTGAGCCCCCCATTTATAAACTATGTTTATCATGGAAAAGCCTAAGTAAAACCAAATCGGATAACCATAATATTTGCAAAGGTCGAAGTAGATATTATTGATAAGGTTTCTAAAATATGTAAGGCTCAAAAGATTCATGGAATTAAAAGGAGGTTTATTTTAAGAAGATTATTTTAAAATTAGGATGAATCTCAAAGATTATATGTTGTAAATGGGAGATATGAATGATTTTCCAAATCATATGGTTTTAAGGCATATTGGGTAAAATTTGTGTATGAAAATGGGGGTAAGTTGTGAGAAGAGAATTTCCAACTCCAACTGAGCACCTTTAGAAAGAGGTATCAAATCATCAACTATCTTGAGATAAGATTTCATCCAACAAAATTAAGGAGTATCCAATAGAGTGATCAAGAGTTCCATCATCCAACAAGTCTTATCAAAACAATACCTAGTTCAGTCCTCAGGTTGTTAAATTAAGTTTCTATATTAGGAAACTTGACTCATATCATTTGACACACTTTGTCATGGAGGAAAATCAAAATAAACCTCTACTTGACAGGTAAACTTGAGCATCCAAAACAAAGTATCCATATCCAACATCAACATTGATCATTTTGTATGACCACTCCCCACATTTTGAGAAGAAGAAGTCTTCATCAAAAGACTAAGTTGAAGAAGAGACAACCTAGTTCTAAGGCACTTATCAAGAGGCATAAATTTCTCTACATCTATCATCAGCTCTTTGTATCACATCACGCATTCTTGCGTCATATGCGATTGTATATCCAAAGAAAAACCAACGAATTTGACAAAGAACCTTTGAGAAGTAGGGCTTACATTTAGAAAGCAACAATCAACCAACACCTTAATATTGGAGGAAGAATTAACCTCGCTTTGTTTCCAAATTTTATTATCACTTAAAACAAGGCTCGGCCTAAGCCACCAACTCCACCAAGAAGCCCAATAGAAGAAGAAGAATTCACTACGGTAGAGATACATTAATGTCCGCTATCACTCGATCTCAGAAAAACAAAAGGAAGGAATCACAACCAAGATCAAGTATGAGTCATAGAATGTCCAATCCTTTCGATGAATATGCAAATATGGGAGAAACAAAGATCACCGACGAAATTCTCCAAGAATGTCAAGAGAACACGACTTTCCAAAAACTCGTAGAAAAACTTATAGAAGCAGATAAGCAAAAATATCTACTCATGATAACTAGAAAAGGAGTCAATATGCTTGGTTAAAATATGGGGGATGTCTGCACCTGCAAGAAAACACAAATTACACACACACATGAGACATTACGTTAGTGAATTCAAGAGATCAAAAATACAAACTAATCTAATTGTTAGTCCAAGAAATCTCAAGATTGCTAAGCCCGTCCCATGCTCCTCTATCTCTAAAGATCTCTAAGATTCAAGGTGGCCCTCACTTGAAAGAGCACTTGATCCTCAAGATGACAACCTAGAGAACGAGTTATGAATTATGATTCTAGGATACAAAATGACTACAACTAAGATCCTAGCTAAGATGAGATGATGGATAAAGATGCAAGATGCAAGATGAAGATATGAAATGAGTTCCAAATTGAAAGATTAAGTAAACTAATTAGGCTGATATGAGGATGAGATATGAGAATGCTATGAAAATGATATGAATTAAGCTAGCAAGATATTCTATCATGTATTAAAATAACTAAGCTATAATGAAATTAAAATGGCCTAAATGCTTGGTGATGGGGATTGAGCTCCTTGATAGCCTACACAACACAATTAGACTATAGATTGGATGCAATAGAAGTGGATGGATCCTTAGATTGAAGAAGTGGGCTCTATTTATAGAGAAAATAAAGCAATGGATGGTTGAGATTGAGTAATCTCAACAAGGGCTAGGATTGAAAGTTATCAATCCATGTGAGGGATTCAATCCAATCCCAAGTTGACAAATGTCATCTTGAGAGGGCTTGAGAGATGTTAAGCAATCATTAGATGCTAAGCGAGCATTAGGGAAGGATTCAAGGAGTGACATCATTGGATAATGTTTTTATCCAAGGAAGCAGGGTATTGTCCAAGAGGTAAACTCTTGTGCAAGGATAAAAGATGGTCAAGTGGACAACCATCATGGGTTAGGGGTGTGGGCTTGTAAGAGGCATTAAATGCCTTTTGAAGACTTTGGAGGCTAACTTTCTTCAAGAGGAAAACCACTAGTGGTCCAGGGGACAACTTTATAAGAGCCTTACGAATTTGGGGGTATTCAACAAGTTACATTGTTGAAAGGAGAAGGTCTTAAATGCATTTTGAAGATTTTCTCCAAATTTGGGGAAGTGACTCCCCAAATTTAGGGATTGGACATGATGAGGAGAATTAGGCTAATTAATGGAAGATTAGAGGGATTCTAGAAGAAATTAGGAGGGCAAGTGAGAAATATAGGATTTAGCAAGTGGGTGAGGGAATAAATGTAGATTTAATTAAAATGGGAAAGGGAATAAATTGGTATTTTTAATTACATGTGAGTTTAATTAAATGGCTAGAGGGGGAGGGGGGTGTATTTAATTAAATGTGAATTTAATTAAATGGCTTAGATAGAAGAAGGGTATATTAATTCAGTCTTAATTAAATTAATAGGTGATTATAAGGATAGGGATATTAATTAAATCTAGGTGATTCAATGATGATTAAATGAATAAAATCCATTTAATTAGTTGTGCCAGTTTTAGATGTTAATTTATTGTCCAAATTTTTTGATAGGATGTTGTTGCCAGAATTATCGATATGATGCCCCAAATATGAAGAATTGATTTGATATGACAAGTTGATGTGAATTTGGTGTTGATATGAGACTGATATGAAATTGATGTAGTTATGCCGCCTTGGGAGATAAATTGGGAAAAAATACGATTTCTGGGGTAGTGTCGCAATGTAGGACGATTTTCAAAAGTTGGATGATTCGATTTGTTAAATTCTTCAATATTTATCTGTCGATAAATTTTTAAAAGAATATTAAAGAAATGAGGAAGACTAATGTGGTTATAGCATGTACATGCCCCACACGTCCATCGAGGTTGTGTTGGTATGAATCCTGATTGTCTATATGGTTCAAATGTTGATATGGGTCAATAGGTCGATATGGGTCAGACTTGATTATCGATATGGGTCAAAGGTCAATATGGGTCTTGATTCGATATGAGTCCTAATTCGATATGGGTCACAATTTGATGTGGGTTCTGATTCAATATGGGTCCTAATTCGATATGGGTCTTGATTGTCGATATGGGTCCTGATTCGATATGGGTCTTGATTCAATATGGGTCCTGATTGACTAATTTTTGATATGATACTGAACTTTGATATATTGCTTGATTTCGATATGGGACTTGGATTGATTGATTTTCGATATGGAACTTGGATTGATGGATTTTCGATATGGAATTTGGATTGATTGACTTTGGACATTTATTTGTTCTGACTGTCGATTGGTTCTAACTTGTATCATTGATTTTCCTTTGGATCAACATATGGTCACATATGTGCATGATGATATGATATGGATGCAATGATTTTGATTTTGATGAGGTATATTATATGCTTTTAATCTATATGACATTTGCAGATGATGTGATGTGTGTGTTTTTATTTTTTATTTTTTATGATTTACATGCTTATATGATGTTTGTAATGATACTATATGTTTAGATGGTGATATGTAGATGATGGTTGGATTTGATGAATGTAGATGCTTCTAACATGTTTTATGGTTTTGTATGATGTTGCAATAATGCGATCTAGCATTTTACATGTTGTTGATATGATATGCTCATGTATGGGGATAATGATATGATTGATCAGAATTGATAAGATTAAGGTCCAAGTCTAGTTTCAGGAATGACACCTCATGTATAAGATAAAGATGATCAAAGCGTTTGGTTTCATGAATGATATATCCTATATAAGACATGATCAAAACATCTGGTTTCAGGAAAGATACATCTTGTATAAGATATGATAGAATAGATCAAAAGAAATGGATTGATAGAATTGATAAGATTGATTGGATTGATAATATTGAGATCAAGTCTGGTTTCAGGAATGACACCTCCTATATAAGATAAAGATGATCAAACTGTATGGTTTCAGGAACGATATATCTTATATAAGAGTTGATCAAAACATCTAGTTTCAAGAAAGATACATCATGATAGATGATAGCTGGAAGAATGATGAAGATATGAAAGTGAAGAAAGATTCCATGATGATGCGATAGATATGCATGTGATGGATGCAATGATGAATGTGACTAGATGATGATAATGAGATGTATCTTGAAAATGAGACGTATCTTGAAAATGATGTGTAAATGATAATGATACTAATGAAAGATTAAAATGATATGCAACCTAATGCAAGATTAATATGATAATGATGTGCAGCTAATGCAAAGCTTAATATGCATTCTCGTTCTCAATATTGCCATATGTTGTGATCAAAGTACCAGTGCTTCCTGTGTTTTCATCATCGGCCCTTGATTTGTTGTAATTTGATACAAGCATCATGGTATAATTGAACCATAATGACCTAAGTATAACTTACATGACTTTTTATATTGCAAGACGACACAAGCGTCAAGGTATAATTGAACCAAGATGACCTGAGTGTTGCTTGCGTAAACAGACAAGAGTTAACCTTTGTCCCATACAAATCCAAAATGTCCTCAATGATATACCACCCGATTGCTTCATAGGAAAAATTTGTATGGTAAAAGGCTTCACTCACATATAGTAGACAAATAAAACATCACATTCCTTCCTTGCTTCTCTAGTTGTAAGACATCCTGGAGGTGCTCAAGAGATATGATAAGCAAAAATTAACAACCATAAGTAAGCATGCATGCTATTGGAAGTGTATTCTTGTCAAGTAAAACATCTTGCAAATAGATTTGTTGTTCAATTCCAATCAGTTTAATTCCATGATATCTAGTCTTCTTGCACTGTCGTTATCATTTGTTGGTTGTTTTGATCCTTGTTGTCTTGCTATGTGTTTGTTCTGATGTTGAAAAACCCTCAAGGAAAAATGCCTCTGGCGAGGTTACAAACCTTCCCCCACTCTAGATAGTACTCTATATGGATATGTACAATTGATCACCAAGCCATGGTGGGATATGATGTGGATAACTAATCAAATAATCAAGGACAATGACTACGCTAACTATGTCCAGGATTGATACTGCGTGTATATGCATTCTGCGATGGCTATTGGTTTCGATTATATGGATCAAAGATAGGATGCGAGTATTAATAGATAGAAGAGTTGTTCTCTCACAAGTGGTGCTTGTTGCCAGGTTTTCACCATTTGTTTTTATTGTACTTTTAATTTTTTATTTTTTTGTATTTTTCTGATTTTTTATTTTTTTTGTGTCACAAGGTGCCTTTTTGTCGGGTTTTCACCCTAGTGACGATTTTTGATACTTTTATTTTTTATTTTTTGCTTTCTTGCTTGATCAATGCATTTGACAACTTAAGTGTAGAATTTCTTCAGATGGATGTTGTTGGTTGGTTCATCAAGCACGTCCCCTTCTGAAGTTGACTATTGATATGCTCTTGATCGATAGGCTAATATGATGACAAATGGCCCTAACCAGTTAGGTTTAAACTTCCCCTTCTTTTCTCTATCTTACTGATTTTTGGGATTTTCCTTTAAGAAAAGATCACCAATTTTGAAAGCCCTTGGGATGACTTTGTGATTATAGCTCTTGTACATTTGTTGTTGATATACCATGAGATGGTGATAGGCACGTTGTCATTTTTCATCAAGAAGCTCTGGTTCTTGCAACATATTCACTTGATATTCCTCATCTGGTATGAGGCCCTTCAAAGATACTTGGACAGATGGGATTTCTACCTCAAGAGGTAGAATTACTTCTGAACCATACACCAATGAATATGGTGTAGCCCCTTTAGGTGTGTGGATACGCGTTTTGTAGGCCCAAAGTCCCAGATTGAGTTGCACATGCCAATCCTTGCCAACATCATTTATTGTTTTCTTGAGGATTTTTTAGGATTGTTTTGTTTGATGCTTCTTCTTGGCCATTCCCCTGTGGGCAGCATGGTGTGGAGAAGCGATGTTGGATTTTGAATCGTTCACATATCTCTCGCACATCTTGATTCTTGAAAGGACGTCCATTATCTGTGATGATGGAACTGGGAATGTCATATCTACAAATGAGATAGTTGAGGATGAATGATGAGATCTATTTTCCAGTTACGGTGGTCATCGGGACTACCTCGATCCACTTCGTGAAGTACTCTGTGGCGGTGATAATGAACTTATGCCCATTTGAAGAGGAAGGATGAATCTTTCCTACTAGATTGAGTCCCCATTGACAGAAAGGCCAAGATGTTGTGAACGGTCGCAGCTCCTATGTTGGTGCATGTATGAGGTTACCGTGAATTTGACATTTAGGACATTTCTTAGTAAATTGATAGGACTCTCTTTCCATTGCCAGTCAGTAATATCCCATTCTCAGAAGTTTCTTGGTGAGAGTAGGACCACTTGAATGCGTACCAAATATACCTTCATGAAGCTCATGTAAGGTAGAGTTAGATTCATTACGATCGAGGCATCGAAGAAGATTACCATCTAAACCTCGGCGGTAAAGTGTGTTAGCAGTTAAGGTGTAGTGGGCGTTTTGTTTTTGGTTGCGAGATAGGTCGGGTGGGACAGTATTGTTTTTGAGATAGTCATAGGTCTTCCCGTATAGAGGGGAATTGATGCAAAATTATCATAAGCTCAGAAAAACAATTTCTCTACCTAGAATTCGTAATGATTTTGTTTATCTAGAATTTGTAGAAGTGAGGCGATGGTGGCCATTGTATCGACAACTCTGTTGTCCAATCTTGGAATTTTCTCAAAGGTGATGTGCACAAAGTACTTTTTGAAGTCATCCACCATTCTCTTGTAAGGCATTAGCTTATCATCTTTCATCTAATAGTCATCGTTGATCTGGTTGATAAATAATTGAGAATCCCCATAGACTTTCAATAATGTGATTCTCCATTCGACAACTACCTTGATTCCGACTACTAGGGCTTCATATTCAGCAATGTTGTTGGTACAAGGAACATCAGCCTGTAAGATCTTGGAATTGTGTGCCCCTCTAGAGTAACGAATAGGATGTCAGCACCCGATCCATGTTGTGTATAGGATCCATCAAAGTACAGGGTACATTGCTTGGGGGTGATAGTGAGCACATCCATGTCTAGAAATTCCACCTGTAGTGGTTGTTGGTCTTGTAATGGTGCTTCTGCCAGTTGATCTGCAATTACCTGTCCTTTGATAGCGCATCATTATGTGTACTGAATATCAAACTCACTTAGAATCATGACCCATTTAGCTAATCTTCCTGTGAGAGCTGCCTTGCTAAGTAGATACTTGAGAGGATCAATTTTTGCTACCAGCTTGATTGTGTGGGCTAACATATAGTGGCAAAACTTTTGAGAAGCCAACACCACTGCTAAGCAAGCCTTTTTGATGCATGTATAATTGAGTTCATATCCGTTCAAAGTCCTACTGATGTAATGGATAGCCCTTTCTTTGCCTACTAGTTCTTCTTGTGCTAGTAGTGCCCCCAATGATACTTTTGTTGTTGATATATAAAGAATGAGTGGCTTGCCTGCTATTGGTGGTACCAAAACTGGTGGATTCATCAGATATTGTTTGAGATGGTGGAATGATTCTACACACTTATCTTCCCATCTGAAAGGTATATTCTTATGAAGCAGATGATTGAATGAAAGACATTTATCTGCTAACAGGGCAATAAATTGTCTGATGGATTGTAGCCTGCCCTGTAGAGATCGTAGTTGGTTGATGTTTTAAGGAGGTGGCATCTCCTTGATAGGTTGAACCTTTGTTGGATCTACTTCGATGCCCTTTTCTGATACAATGTAGCCCAACAGTTTGTTGAATATGACTCCGAAGACACACTTCTTAGGGTTTAATATGTCCTTGAATTGCTCCAATCATTGAAAGATTTTATCTAGGATGCCCAGGTGTTCTACTCTGGTGCATGATTTAGCCAGCAAATCAAACACATAATCCTCAATGAAAGTATGCATCATGTCATGGAAGATTGTTGTCGTGGCTCTTTGATAAGTTGCACCAACATTTTTCAAGCAAAAAGGCATGACGTTCCAACAATATGTTCCCCATGGATAGGTGAATGTAGTTTTATCTTGATCCTCTAGGGCTATCTTGATTTGGTTATAGCCTGAGAAACCATCCATTAATGATAACATTGCATGTCCTGTTGTGATATCTACAATAGTGTCGATGCTTGGCAAAGGAAAGTCATCCTTCGAACATGATTTGTTGACATCCCTAAAGTTTGTGCATATTTTGATACTTTTGTCGAGTTTAGAAACCGGTACAATGTTTGAGATCCATTCAACATAGTCTATACACCGGATGAATCCGACATCTAATAACTTTTTCAGTTCTTCTTTGACCAATAATGCCACATGTGGATTCATCTTTCTTAATTTCTGCTTGACAGGTTTAGATCCAGGATAAATGGATAAGTGATGCATGATTAGATTTGGATCTACCCCTGGCATGTCAACATAAGACCAATCAAAATTAATTTGCTTCTCCTTGAAGAATTTGATAAAATATGGTTGTTCTTTTTTTGTGAGTGATTCTGCCAGATGTATGGTTTTGACTGTTGCTTCAGTGCTAATATTTATTGGTTGAGTTGGCTTAATCAATATTGGTGACCTCTCCTGGTAATGTTCAAGAAGAGTATCAAGTCTCCCATGTTTAGGTGTCTCAAAAATGTTTTCACCCTCATATACGTCCTTTATTTTTACTCTTTTTTGATCTAATACTGCCATTAACTAGTTTTCACCATTAGATCCATTGTTTATTTTATTTTTGCGATTGAGAGACTTGGCACTCTCTTGATTGCAGATATCGTTATGTTGTTCACTAGTGGAGAATGTTTCTGGTTTGATTGAGCCAGGTATTGGACAATTGATTCATCATTCGAGAATATTGGTATATCATGATGTTCGGGTTCTTCCCAGTCTATGAGATTGGGATATATGAGCAGCAGGGAGTCATTTGGTGGGTTAAGATCATTTGTTGTAAGTGTCATGATGGAGACATCATCATAGTTGTTTGGGATATTAGTGAGGTCTATGATATTCTCAAGGTCTTTGATGGTACTTTCCTCGATATTGCCTTGTTCGTATTGTCGTTGCGCATTCTCACTAGCCTCGTATATATGTTGTGGTTCGAATTCAAATGATCGAGATCTTGAGCCTCGTCCCTCCTAAGAAAGGGGTGTGCATGCATGGATTGTATCCACCTCAATATCTTTAGTAACATCAGAACAACTATCCCACTCATATTCATTGGAATCGGTTTCAAAATCATTGTCCCAGGTTATCTCGCTAAATCTGACAGGTATATTGTATGGTGAGAAAACATCACTAATAATTGACACAAGTTTAGTAGCTTGTTCGGATTCAGGATTGGTACTTTCTTGTACTCTTTGAATTTGTTTGTACATTGTTTCTTTTTTATGAGTACCATTTTCTTTAGGTTGTGGCTCAACCTTGGTTTGATTAGGTTCTTGTACATGATGTACTTTTTTATAAGAAGCTTCCTCCTTTTGGATAGTGAGTTTTTCTTGTCGTTTCTCATTTTCTTGATGTTGTTGCTCTTTCCTTGTCTTTTTTGGTGCTTGGTGTAGTGCTTCTTTCGATGAGTCTTCGTTACATTTTTTCTTTGCCTTCCATTGAGGTTTTTGATGGTGATTTTACTTCTGCATAGGGGGAATATGTTAGCCATACCCAAGTCCAGTTTTGTCTTTTGCAAATTGTGAATGGGGTTGTATGGGTTTTGTGATGCCTTCTTGATGCTTGCCAATAGGTCATTTTCCTTTGTATCCCATTTATTGTATGATCTAGAACCCATTGCCATATTGTTATGTTGGTACGACCACTTCTATGGTAGCAGCTATGATTTCTTCCTCATCTTTGTATAGCCAACTAAGGATGTCTTTATCTTCTGATTCTTCAGCCAGTGTGCCCATTTGGATAAATTTACCATCAAACTTTGTGAGGGATTATGTTTCCTGATGTCTTGATGTGGAAGGTTGTCCATAAGACCTTGGTGAAGTTGGCAATTCAGATAGACACTAGGGTTCAAAAGAGTACTCCCCCATGCCTTGGTCCTTTATTTTCATCTTTTGCTTGAAGTTCATGGATAGGGACTTGAGTTCTTCTTGATGGTTGGATGTTGAGGAAGCTTGGGCCTCCCTGTTGTGTGGAACCAAGCTATCTTGAGCTATCCCCATAGCATTGCAATACCGAAAAGGGTTATTATCTACAGATATTGAAATTTCCTATTAATTGTAGGGGAACTTGATACATTGATGGTACGTGGAAGGCGTCGCTTGCATTTCATAGATCCATGGATGACCCAATAGTATATTGTATGTCAAGTCTATGTCCAAGACTTGGCACATGGTGTCTTTTTTTATAGTACCTACCTGAATGGGTAGTATTATAGTTCCTTCAGATGATCTCTCTTCATCATCATAAGCTTTGATAGTGATTTTCTTTTTGGGATCAATAGCCTGCTCAGAGAAGCCCAATGCATGGATAAGTTTTAGAGTACAAATGTTGAGACCCACTCCTCCATCTATTAATACTCTTTTTACCCAATGTTTATAGACTAAGACCTTGATATGTAGTGGGATATTATGCGGATGATTCAAGGACACATCATCATGTTCAGAAAAAGATATATTGTGTTGCACCTTCATATGGGCCAACATGGTTTGGAATCGATTAATATCCAAATTATTTGGAACAGTTGTTTTGATAAGAGATTGCTCCAAAAAATCCTTATGTTTTGGTGAAAGTTTAAGTAACTCGAGTATAAATATTTGAGCGGGTGTTCTTCGTAGTTGATCAACCAAGTTATATTGAGTCTTGGGAAGAGTTGTTGATGTTGACGTGTTCCTTTTCAAGACATATTTTTGCGCTCTTGTTGTCACATTTATCGACACATGTTCTTGTTTGTCTTTGATTTTTATGACATTCACTTGATTGTCATATACTGGTATGTGATTGATGGTGTTTTCGTATATGTCATTAATACAAGAACCTTTGGTATTCTTGGATGTTGATGCTCCTCCCTTGTCATAATTAGGAAGAGGGTTTTTTAAAGCCTCATGGTCAACATTGGTTTTATGACCATTGAACATAAAGTCGCCCTTGTCTATCATGTCTTGGACTATGTTCTTCAACCTTATGCAATCATTTGTATTATGCCCCTTGTTTTGATGATAATCACAATAATGTGAGTCATTTCACCATGGTGGTTTGACTTGGGATTCAAAGTTTCTTGTGGCTGGCAATGTGATGATCTTATTTGCCAATAGCTCTCGAAATGTTGATTCTAAGGTTTGTCCTAATGGTCTGTATATTCGTCGATAGAGGAAAGTATTAGTGTTGCCTCTTTGATTTGTTTTGTTCCCTTGATTGTTGTTGTTGTTGCCTTGGTGATTCTTGTTGTTGTTTGACATTGAAGCTCCTTGGTTTGTATTTCATTGATTAAGTTTTAGTTCCTTGATTAGTGCTTTTTTTTTATCATTATTGGATGGTGGGTTTCCTGATAAAGTCAACATTGGTTGTTTAGACTTTACATTGTTGGCATCGATTACCCAATCATTGACAATGTTTTTGTTTCTTGTCCAAAATTTAGACTTGTCTGAATTGTTGTTATTGTTAAAGGTGTTATTATTTGATTAATTAACACCTTCCTTAAAGAACTTTGATGTTCCTTTCTTGATGGAAGCTTCCTCTACTTGGATGCCATTTTCTATTAATTTTGCAAAAGATAGTATACATTGTAGTTTGAGTTGATAACTCATCTCACTATTCAGACTCTCTATGAAGATTTCTATCTTTTCCTTTTCAGGCACATCTCGTGGATTTCTTGAGACCATGTGCCTCCATCATTGTAGAAACACCATGAATGTTTCATTGTTCTTTTCTTTCGTGTTACAAACATTCAAACTGGTGATTGTGTGTTGGATGTTATAGGAGTATTGTGTTATGAACTTGTTTACCAACTCATCAAATGATCTGATGGGAGGTGTGAGTTTTGACAACCACTCCATTGTTTTCCCTCTCAAACTTCTTGGGAATAATCTCATTAAGTATGTGTCGTTGTGAGCAAACTCTAAGCTCATAGTACAAAATTATTGAATGTGATCACAGGGATCACTCTTACCATCATATTTGTCATACTTTGGTATATCTGAATTTGGGGGAAAAGTTACCATGTTCAATCTCTTATCAAAAGGATAAGGACAAATTTCATCTAATGAATATCACACCATGGTCCCATGTTGCATGTCCTACATTTATCTTTGAAGTGTTTGGATTTTTTGTGTAAGAGAAACTATGGGTGCATTTGTCCTTCGATGGGGAGCTTCCCCTCATTCATTAAGATTGTCCCAATTGCGGGTATCATCTTGTTTGTGAGTGTTGTCTTGTTCATGGGTGTGATCTTGCTTGCGTATGTTTTCTTGGTCATGTGTCTCTTCTTTTCTCCGTTGTTCTTGATAAGCATAGTTTCTCGCTCTTGTTATTGAAATTGTCTCATCTATATTCCTTAAGTTTTTTGTGTCGAAATCCTCGGGAATATTGACTCCTTTGCTAGTTAGCATGAGTAGATATTTTTCCTTATCTGCTTCTATAATTTTTTCTATGAGTTTTTGGAAAGTCGCTTTCTCTTGACATTCTTGGAGAAGTTTGTTGGTGATATTTGTTTCTCCAATATTTGCATATTCATCAAAAGGATTGGACAATCTATGACTCATACTTGATTCTAGTTGTGACTCCTTCCTTTTGTTTTTCTAAGATCGAGTGATAGCAGGCATTAATATATCTACCATAGTGAATTCTTCTTCTTTAATTGGGGTTCTTGGTGGAGTTGGTGGCTTAGGCCAAGCCTCGTTATAAGTGATAAGAAACTTTGGAAACATAGTGGGGTTAATCCTTCCTCCGATACTAAGGCGATGGTTGAATAATGCTTTCTAAATATAAGCCCTACTTCTCAAAGGTTCTTTGTCAAATTCGTTGCGTTTTCCTAGGATATACAACCGCATATGACATAAGAATGCACAATGTGATGTAAAGAGCTAACATTTGATGTAGAGAAATTTATTCCTCTTGATAAGTGCCTTAGAACTAGGTTGTCTCTTCTTCAACTTAGTCTTTTGATGAAGACTTCTTCTTCTCAAAATGTGGGGAGTGGTCATTCAAAATGATCAATGTTCATGTTGATGTTGGATATGGATACTTTGTTTTGGATGCTCAAGTTTACTTGTAAAGTAGAGGTTTAGTTTGACTCGCCTCCACGATAAAGTGTGTCAAATGATATGAGTTAGGTTTCCTGATGTAGAAACTTAATTTGACAACTTGAGGATCGAATTAGGTATTGTTTTGATAAGACTTGTTGGATCATGGAACTCTTGATCACTCTATTGGATACTACTTAATTTTTTTGGATGAAATCTTATCTCAAGATAGTTCATGATTTGATACCTCTTTCTAAAGGTACTTAGTTGGAGTTGGAAATTCTCTTCTCTCTAAGGTTGCTCTTTGCTCTTTGTTTTGAACTGATTGTTGTATTGGTTGATTTGCAAGATGTTTTAACATTTATGACAAGAAGACATAGCACACATGAAAATATTGATTATCCCTATGCTAAACATTGAGTGTATGTTTTTGTGAGGCTATTTTCAAATCCCCGATGTTTGCACTAGTTTGATTTACAACAAAAGACACATCAGATAAACTCTTTATTCAAGGTTCATTGACAATATCATATCCCACTAGTCTCGATACTCCGTCAGCTCAAATAGCCTTGTCACCCCCTAGAGGGCGCCCATATTTTTGCCTTTTGCTAGAAATTACCCCAAAGTGAATTACTTCACAGTTGAGTAGTTATCTTGGAAGATATATGGTGAGTAATCTTGGGGGCGGATTCTTCCCCACCCTTTCACTATGATATTGCTAATGTTTGGCAACTAACTCGGCTCAAAGTCTTTATTGCTATAGTTTGTAATCTGGATTTTGTTCGGTCTTCAGTGATAAACTCCATTGGGAGTCTTCCCAACCTTTAGAACAAAGGCTTTACTTATCTTAAAGATATTGGGGGAAGGCTAATCAATGAGAAAACCGTTGGAGGGGATTTTCATCAGCCTCCACATTTGATTATAGTGGATTGGAACACTTGGCGATAAATTTGTTTCCCACTTAGGTCATTCCCCTCTCATCGGCCTTAATGGTTCCCTAAGGGAAACTCGGGAGGGTGGACCTTCTAAAGGATTTAATTGTTTGAAGTAAAAGAAAGCATGAAAGAGTGGTTTGGTTTTTTGGTCACCCAATTAAGGGGAGAGCATATACCTATCACTTTCGAGACAAGGCGAACAATGTTCTTTTTATCCTTTTCAAAGCAATGATTGGCTAAGACCTATTTGGAGATGTTACTCCAACAAGCATGGTGTTCTTTTTAGTTCCACAAAGTAGTTTGTTTGTTTAATCTAGGAAATGAAATCATGGTCAACTTAAAATAATGCACGTTGCTTTGAGATGGAAATCGCTTTGGAAAACGAAATGTGGATTGTTCCTTTTAATCTTGCAAACAAGTATTGATTGTGAATTTTTTAACCTTTGCAAGAAAATAAAGATTGTTGTTGTTCTTTTTATAACCCCAAAATTTGAAGTGTGAACCTAACTTGTAAGAAGGAAAATGTGAAGTTGTTGTTCTTTTTAACCTTGCAAATTTGATTCCTTTTAAACCCCTAAATTAAAATGTGAGATTCTTTCACCAATTGAAACTTAATGAGGTTCTTTTTAGCTTGAAAATAAAATGAGTTAATTTTAGCCAACTTTGAAAAATCTAGAAAAATTAAATTCAAATCCTACTTTAATTCCTTCAATCCTACATCAACTTGTTAGACCTGTAAGAAAACACCAGTTAGAAAAATCAAACATCATATGGTGGGCTTCTCCAAGCCTAATTTTAAATCTCAGTTACAAATCTCCTCTATTAAAGTAGAAACTCGTACGAGGTTTCACAACTACTCGTATGAAAATTCCTATAATCCCATACGACAAAACAATTTACTCGTACGAGAGCTCAGTTTACTCGTGTGAGTTCAAATACTGGCTTGTACAAGCTTAGAAAAGAGACAGAGGATAGAATAAAATAGAAAACAACTCTCTATTTTCACCATAAACTCGTACAAGTTTCTTCACACGCCCATATGACAAATGGTAGGTTCTCGTATGACAAAATAGGAACTCTTGTACAAACTAACATGAACCCGTGGAAAAATTGTTAGAAAATTTAGATTTGAGGGGTCTTGCCCCACGGTGGGCGCCAATTAATGTGTGGTTAAAATGTGTAGGATGCCTACACCTGCAAGAAAACACAAATCACACATACACATGAGACATTACGCTAGTGAAATCAAGAGATCGAAAATACAAACTAATCTAATTGTTACTCCAAGAAATCGTAAGATTGCTAAGCCAGTCCCATGCTCCTCTATCTCTAAAGATCTCTAAGATTCAAGATGTCCCTCACTTGGAAGAGCACTTGATCCTCAAGATGACAACCTAGAGAACGAGTTATGAATTATGATTCTAGGATACAAATGACTACAACTAAGATCCTAGCTAGGATGAGATGATGGATAAAGATACAAGATGCAAGATGAAGATATGAAATGAGTTCCAAATTGAAAGATTAAGTAAACTAATTAGGCTAATATGAGGATGAGATATGAGAATGCCATGAAAATGATATGAATTAAGCTAGCAAGATATTCTAACATGTATGAAAAGAACTAAGCTATAATGCAATTAAAATGGCCTAAATGCTTGGTGATGGGGATTGAGCTCCTTGATAACCTGCAACACACAATTAGATTATAGATTGGATGCAATAAAAGTGGATGTATCCTTAGATTGAAAAAATATGCTCTATTTATAGAGAAAATAAAGAAATGGATGGTTGAGACTGAGTAATCTCAACAAGGGCTAGGATTGAAAGTTATCAATCCATGTGAGGGATTCAATCCAATCCCAAGTTGACAAATATCATCTTGAGAGGGCTTAAGAGATGCTAAGCGAGCATTAGGGAAGGATTCAAGGGGTGACATTATTGGATAATGCTTTATCCAAGGAAGCAGACCATTGTCCAAGAGGTAAACTCTTGTGCAAGGATAAAAGATGGTCAAGTGGACAACCATCATCGGTTAGTGGTGTGGGCTTGTAAGAGGCATTAAATACCTTTTGAAGACTTTGGAGGCTAACTTGCTTCAAGAGGAAAACCACAAGTGGTCTAGGGGACAACTTTGTAAGAGCCTTACAAATTTGGGGGTATTCAACAAGTTATCATTTTGAAAGGAGGTCTTAAATGCATTTTGAAGACTTTCTCCAAATTTGGGGAAGTGACTCCCCAAATTTAGGGATTGGACATGATGAGGAGAATTAGGCTAATTAATGGAGGATTAGAGGGATTATAGAAGAAACTAGGAGGGCAAGTGTGAAATGTAGGATTTAGCAAGTGGGTGAGGGAAAATAGGAATTTGAGTAACTTAAAAAGATTTAATTTAGCCAAAAGAGGATGCAACTTGCATTTGTAGGAATTTGCAAGTGGGGGGGGGGATTTACAAATAAATTTTGATTTATTTAGATGCAAAGGAGATTTTAATTAAATGTAGATTTAATTAAAATGGGAAATGGTATAAATTGATATTTTTAATTTAATTAAAATGGCTAGAGGGGGGAGGGGGGTATTTAATTAAATAGTTTAGGTAGAAGAAGGGAATATTAATTAAATCTTAATTTAATTAATAGGCGATTAGAAGGATAGGGATATTAATTAAATCTTAATTTAATTAATAGGTGATTTAATGATGATTAAATGAATAAAATCCATTTAATTAGTTGTGCCAGTTTTAGGTGTCTACATTTTGATTTGTAAATTAAACGAGACAATAAAAGAATTGAATTTTATAAGCAATGTAATTTGCAATTGGAGCTTAACTATGCAGTTATAGCTGCGCACCTACAACCTACACAAAAAAAAATAGGGACGAAGGGTTGTTGATAGGGGTTTTCCTTAGTCAAACCTCGGTTGAGGAATCAACCTTGAAAGAAAGTAATTGCAAATGTTTAAACATAAATAATGGAAATGTATACCTTCTAGATCTACAATTTGTTGATGATGGTTGCTTTGCTTGTTGAATGTAATCACAAGTCTTACATGAAATGGCATGTAACAAGACAAAACCCTAACACACACACATGCTTGCAAATGAATGTTGTAATGTTGCTTCAATGGATGAATGAAGAAGAAGACTTGATGGATGCTTGATGACGATAATGAAGGCCTCCTCTTGAATTTTTGCTTATCTTCTGAATTTTTGCTTATGTATATGAGAGGATTAGATCCCTTTTTATACTTTCCTAGGAGAATTAATTTTCATCTCACCGAAGGCCAATATAGGGGAATTTGAATCCTGAAGAGTGAATTAGGGTCAAGGGTCAGATGGACCCATTTTGGGGCCACACAAAGAGGGGGGACAGGGGTGCCACGCCCCTACCCTGCCCTATTTTGGGGCTTGGACAAGGTCACAAGGAAGTGTAAGAGCTCAAACAGGGGGAAATTCAGAAGGATGATGTAGAGAGGGGTCCTAATTGAGTAGGGAAATGTTGTCTACAAGGTGAGGACCTAAAATATGGTGAAAATTGCAAGGGTCGCAATTTTATGATGCTACAAGAACAATTGACAATGAACTGGCAAACATTTAGGCAAGCTAAGGGTCAGTCCATCCAAGATTAGACCCTTGAGTTTAGAAAATGGGCTATTGCTTTGAATGTTTTATTGTATACTCAGGATACACTACTTAAGTACATAGGTGGTTTGAATACTTACCTAAGACATACTATCTTAATGTTGAGCCCTAGTAATTTGGATGAGGTATGTGTTCAAGCCACACATCTAGAGTCTAGAGGTAAGAATATCGACAATGAAAATCTTTTACAAAAGTCATCTAAGATGCTAGAGACAGGAAAAGGGAAGAAGACAACTAGCATTAAGAAGAAGGATGATCAACTCACATGTTCTCATTGTGACAGGAAAGGGCATGATGAAGATCACTGCTGGCATCTGCATCCAAAATTGAAGCTAAAATGAGCTTGAAAATAGAAAGGTAAGGAGAAGGTTGTTAATGTTGTTATGGATCTTGGTTCAAAGTTTGAAGATGAAACTAGGATAACAAGAATGATTTGAAAGGTAAAGCTTATATTGTTGATGTTTATGTTGCCAATTGTGTTTCTACTTCTCAATTATATGATGTCCGTGAAGATAAGAAAAGAAATGAGCTTTTTCATATAAGGGTTGTTGCTAAACACACTAAAATTGATGTAATCATAGATAGTGGATCCCAAACTAAATTAATCTCAAAAGATGATGTAAGGAATTTGGGATTGAAAACGACACCACATAAGAGACCTTATCCACTAGGTTGAGTTTGTGAAAATAGTGAATTGCAAGTAACAAGGCAATGCACTTTAAGGTTCACAACCACAAGTAAGTATGTTGACGAGGTATAGTTTGATGTGGTTCCACTAGATGTATGTGGGATAGTGTTGGGTAGCCCATATTTGTATGATCGAAAGGCTATTTTCTATAGGTAATATAATAAGTATAATTTATTTAAATATGGAACTCGGTAGAAATTTAATCAGTATCATTTGTTAAAAATATGGCACCCAATATTTGTACACTCTCATAGAATTAAGACTGATGGGTCATTTTCAAATACAAGGCAGTTGAAGAGGGTGATTAATGCAAGTAAATATTTGTCTCTTATGTATGTCAAGTCAGGTGATTCTAGGCATGAACTTGAAGCAATCAAGGCTAATCAAGATCAGATGTCATAGGATACACCAACAGTACAACATGAAGAAATAGGAAATAAAAACATTGATGATCCATGACCTCAACTTATGGTTGAGAGTTTGGAGGTTGCTTTGGGTTAAAAACTTCATATTGTGAAAGATAAACATGTTGTTGATTCATTCACTTTTGTATTTGCATTGTTATTCAACTTGATATTGGTCAATGGTTATCAGTAAATGGCTATAATAGTTGATGTAGTTGCTTATGGAAGTGATAGAATGATGCATATGTTCAACAAGATTGTCGCAGTTTTGATTGTGGTGATGGTGATGAACCAAGTGTACAAATGGACAAATGATACAGGACAAGTGGGGAGGCCATTCCCTCACTTAATTTATAAATAAATGCAACTTTTGAACATCAAAAACTTCTCTAGTGGGGAAGATTGATCCAGGTGGATAAGTTTTTCCACCAAAAATTGATAATATTGCAATAGTTTCAGCGTCAGTTATTGGTTTACCAAAATATGGGTAGGTGGATTCGAACCCCCAACCTCTCATCTCCTATTTTAAATCTCCAGCGCTAGAGCAAGTGACTTATAAAGAATCAGCTTGTGAGAAGATATATTTAAAGGAATACAATGGAGATTTGATATTATAAATAGGGGTCAAGCGGTTCAAACCCGACCCCCACGCTTCCCACAATTCCCTCAACACCACTACACCCACGACGGTTTCAGAGTTGATAAAAAAATGTAATCCTTTTTGTATGGATTTTATGCTTGGACTGCAAGAGGAGGGCTCGAGTTCAACCCAATCCCCCCCACATATAAACTGTGTTTATCATGGAAAAGCCTAAGTAAAACCAAACTCAACCATAATATTTGCAAAGTTCAAAATAGATATTATTGTTAAGGTTTCTAAAATATGTAAGGCTCAAAATTATAAGAGCCATGGAATTAAAGGGTTAGGTTTATTTTAAGAAGACTATTTTAAAATTAGGGGGATTCTCACAGATTACATGTTATAAATGGGACAAGACTATTTTAAAATTAGGGGGATTCTCACAGATTACATGTTATAAATGGGACATATGAATGATTTTCTAAATCACATGGTTTTAAGCCATATTGGGTGAAATTTGTGTATGGGGGGTAAGTTGTGAGTTGGAATTAAAGAATTGTGAGAGTTTTTGGAGAGAAGAGCAATTTGGAGAGTTAGCTTTTGATAGTAAATTTTTTATCTCTGCGCATTGGGAGCTTGAAGTTAAGCTTGTTGTACTTTTTGGAGGACATTTGGAATTTATTATCGTCTGAGGAGATGTAAGAAGACTTTGTAACAAGTTGAAGACCTTGTAACATTTTTCTAGAGCATAATCAAGGATCGGTCACTCTATTGGAGAGGGACTCAAAGACACATTTTTCTAGAGCATAATCAAGGATCGGTCACTCTATTGGAGAGGGACTCAAAGACATAGTCTTCTTCTTCTTCTTCTTCTTCTTCTTCTTCTTCTTCTTCTTCTTCTTCTAAGGGTCAGTTTGTTCAAGATTACACTAATGAGTTTAGAAAATGAGCTATTGCTTTGAATGTTTCATTATATAATCAGGATACACTGCTTAAGTACATAGTTGGTTTGCATACTTACCTAAGACATACAATCTTAATGATGAGCCATAGTAATTTGGATGAGGTATTTGTTCAAGCCACACATCTAGAGTCTAGGGGTAAGAATATTGACAATGAAATTTTTGTACAAAATTCATCTAAGGCTGCAGAGATAGGAAAAGGAAAGAAGACAACTACCATTAAGAAGAAGGATGATCAACTCACATGCTCTCATTGTGATAGAAAGGGCATGATGAAGATAATTTTTGGTAGCTGCATCTAGAATTGAAGCTAAAATGGGCTCGAAAACATAAATGTAAGGAGAAGGTTCTTAATGTTGTTATGGATCTTGGTTTAGAGTCTAAAGATGAAACTAAGATAACAGCAATGGGATTGAAAGGTAAAGATTTTATTGCTAATGTTTTTGTTTTAAATTGTGCTTCTAATTTGTCAACTCTATGATGTCCCTAAAGATAATAAAAGAAATGTGCTTTTTCATATAAGGGTTGTTGCTAAACACACTAAAATTGATGCACTCATAGATAGTGGATCCCAAACTAACTTAATCTCAAAAAATGTTGTAAGAAATTCGAGATTTAAAACTACACCACATAAGAGACCTTATCCACTAGGTTGGGTTTGTGAAAACAATGAATTGCAAGTAACAAGGCAATGTACTTTAAGGTTTGCAATCACAAGTAAGTATGTTGATGAGGTACAATTTGATATGGTTGCACTAGATGTCTATGGAATAGTGTTGGGTAGCCCATATTTGTATAAATGAAAGGCTATTTTCTACAGGGAAATTAATCAGTGTTATTTGTTTAAATATGACACCCAGTATATTGTGTATTCTCATAGGATTAATACTGATGGGTCTTTTGCAAATGCAGTATAGTTGAAGAGGGTGATTAATGCAAGTAAATATTTGTCTCTTATTTTTGGATTAGATATCATAAAAACCATTACATAGAATCAGAAAAAATTGAGTTCGGCAGTATCAAGGGCACCAAGGGAAGGTGCATGCACAAAAATATATCATTATCGAGCACCTCCACTATAACAAGGATGATTACATTAGATATACATATTTGTAAACGAAAATATCAGCAACAGTCTATGTAAGAAACATATGCATCAATCTAGGAAAATGAGATTTCAGCATCCGGTGAAGTGTTGTTTCCCAGTGGGGGGATCCAAGCCACCCACCCCAAGTTTCCATCCTACCACACTTCCACCCAACCATCAAGTATGTCTTGTTTATGGGGGTGGGAGGTGCGCTCACGAATCAGGTCAGCTTCCTCCTGAATAATCTCCATGTGTATATGCCTACGCTCCACGTGCCTCATAAAAGCCATCAGTGCTTGCTCAAATGCAACCTTGCCCAGTTCATCCCTCTCCCAAGTGGATCCGTGTGATAATTCACATATGTAAATAGTAGTAGCCCCCTCCTTGATCCACCTGTCAAACTTGTCCAAATCTAGCTTAAGTATAACAGTGACCTGCATAGAAATAGAGTAAACAATGAGTCTCCTAAGAGACTCAGTGAGGTGCCTGGTATTGCTATTAAAGATGTCATCATTACGATACTTCCATATAAGCCAAAGAAGCTCCAAAGAAAAACAAGACCAAAAGATATTTGCAATTCTCCTACAACCCTTGATATAGCCTAGAATAACATCTATGTATTCAAAAGAGACAGATTCCAAGTTAAAACCAAACAATCTCCATATTTCTTTTGCAAAATGGCATTCAAAAAATATATGTTTCACAGTTTCAGGCACTCTGCATATGTTACAACTTAAGAAAGTACCCTCATTATCTTTTATTGGGAGTTTATTTAATAGTAGGCGCCATCCAAAGAATTGTTTTTTTGGTTCATTATGAGCCATCCAAAATTTACAAAGACTATCTTTCCAGGCCTTTAGTTCCCAGTTTAAACCCCAACATTTGTTAAGGTGCATAAAAATGGTATCAGCCTCGGTGAGTGAAGAGTAAATGCATTTGGCTTTAAGGGAAGGGAGAGGTGTGCCATCAGTCCAACAAAGTGCAGACGTGGGGGGGCAGAGGAGAGGGGGGTGAGAGGGGGGAAGAGCAGAGGATAAGTCCATTTTAAGTATGTTATAGGTCTTGCTCTGGGATGTCAAGATAGAGTAGGTAAGTGTCAGTTGCTCCCACGATCTCAATTGGTCATTTTCAAATAGATGCTCAAAGTATTTAATACCCATATTATGACATTTCAGTGCAGAACAGCCTTGGAGAGTGGCTAGAGGTTTTCCATTATGGAATAGATTCCACCATATTGATCTGTTATCAGCAATATGCCCATGTACAATGCCATTTACTTTGATATGTACCAAGTGTTTCACATGTTCCCAAGCCTTCCATAGGGACTTAAAGATATCAAATCCAGTCGGAGATACCTCAAACTGTCCCATAAGAAGGTCAAGAATGGGGAGATATTTCCATTTCTTGTCTTTCTTAGGGACCGAGCATATAATATTATTTCTTATAAGAACTTTCCATGGCTCATTACCTTCCATGGCCTTAAGAATCCACTTGGAGGTGAGGGCAATGCCCTGTAGTTTCAAGTCCTTCAACCCCATCCCACCAGATAGTTTATGCATAGTGCACCACTCCCATTTCACTGCATATTGCTTCCTAGTACCCTCGCCATCTGACCATAGGAATTCAAGATTTGTCTCTTATGTCTATCAAGTTAGTTGATTATAAGCATGAACTTGAAGCAATCAAGGCTAATCAAGATCAGACGTCGCAGGATACACCAATAGTACAATGTGAAGAAACAGGAAATGAAAGCATTGATGATCCAAGTCCTCAACTTATGGTTGAGATTTTGGAGGTTCCATTGGGTAAAAATGTTCCTGTTATGAAAGATAAACATGATGTTGATTCATTTGCTTTTGCATCTGCATTGTTATTCAACTTGATATTAGTCAGTGGTTATTGGTTAGTGGTTGTAACTGTAGAGGCGTAAACGTTCTAACTTTCAATAAAAGAACGAAAACTCTTTATCTTCAAACAAATTTATAATTTACTTAATAAATTCATTTTTCTTTCCCAAATCATTCCACATTCACATAATGCCATTCTAATAAGGTCATTACATATGCGAGTTCAATATTAAAAATAACAAGTCTAAAGTTGAATAAATAGATATAACATAATATTCTTTACAATATACATATATTCTTTCATAGAATTACTTCATACAATTCCTCTTTCTAGGAAACATGCATAACTTAGGCAATCAATTTCCTTAAACTAAATATACAATTACAAGATAATACACAATAATGAGATGAGATGCATCCTTTGATCTCCAATCCATAATTTATCTTCAATTCAATCCTTTGAATGAAGACAAAAACAAGATTTAGGTGCTTTTTCCACCCAACCTTGAAGCATATGCTTCCCCAAAATTCTTAATCAATCAAGAATACCCGACCCTACACGAATTGATTAGCAAGAAGAATTCAACATGCAAGATGGAATCTTGGTGCGTGCCTAGTATGATACATGCATTTTCATTTATTCTAACTCATTTAAGAAACAAGCAAGATCAATACAAGGATATGTCAGAGAGTCATAAAGGAATCCATCTATTCCAATGGTCAATAAGTTACTCGACTAAGTATAATGCCACGCATATCAATAAAAATAGTTTGGAAAATCAAACTATACTCTCTAGAACCCCATATTTGGCACCCGTCCCAGAATGTATACTTTCCCATAAAACACATGACTAACATATTCATTCATCTAGCATGCTTATTCCTTTCATACAATATCTTTAAATTATATGACATGCACTATCATTCACATGTAAACAAGAAAACAATCTTTTCATTTTCAACATTAAATAAACATTAAAATGATGAAAAGAAGGTGTAACACATGTATGCACATATTTGCATATAAAATAATACACAGATGAAAGATATGAGCACATCTTCTTTTAAATCTATGTTTCTTATTTTGTCTAATAGTAATATCAACATTCATTAATTCTTTATTTTGATATAGTTCATCTATGTTTCTGTGTTTTCGTTGGTAATACTCACAAAAATCAGATTTAAAATATATTTCAATAACGGTAGTAAATTTTCAGAATTCAAGTTTA